>NC_045542.1:2812218-2982218 GCF_009769535.1 Thamnophis elegans
GGACAGGACCACATGGCTTGAGCCCTGAACAGAAAAGGTGATCACATGCTTCAATGTTGGTGCAGAAGAAGAGAAGGGCTGAGGGAGGGGCTTGCTAGGCTTTTTATAACCTGTTCAATCCCACCTCTCTGTTTCCTGTTCCTGTGTAAGAAATGTATTCTGATTGGTTGTCAGACTCCCATGGTGCCATGCAGGGGGCTACTCTCTAGGCTGTTTTGAATCCATAGATGAGTTCTCAGATGCCATGTGGAGAGTTGAGTAATATCCCTTCCCCCTACAGCTGCAGTGGGGGAAGTCTTTATTATGTAAAGTGACTAGCCTGGCCTTCCCAATGGCCTATTGACAAAGTGTGGATGGGCAGGAAGCTATAGGCAACTATTCTGTCTTTTAAAGCATGTTTCTTTCTTTTCACATTCAGAAAAATATTCTGCCTTTTCAATATTTCCTAGGATATTTCATTTTCCTGGGAGAGGGCTGGGTGATAACTTCCCACAGCAATCAAAATGAAACTCAATCCAGCATTTTCTCAGACAAGTTGAGTTCAGATTGGCCGGCCCACTTTTGCAGAACAGATTAAAAAGGAAGGGCCTAATCCACAACCTTTTTCACGAATTGACCTTGCAGCCAAATCATTAACTCTTCCTAGATTGTCTCTAATGCAAGCTTTCTGCTTCTTTTTTTCTTAGTTTTCTTTCTTCCTCTCTGAGTGTATCAATTGGTGTATCTTTTAAGGGCCTTTTTTAAATCATGCTTAAGATTTCCTGGAGTTTGGAAAATTCAGAAAATCCTGCTTTTTTCCCCCCTCCTGACTCATCACTTATTTGACTCTTTATTTCCTCCTCTGCTAAGTGTTATGGCCTGAATTTTGTCATAGCTTTTCCAGTTCTTTTCAAAAGGAACAATTTTCCACTGGTTGTTCAGAAGCACATGCTGGGTTAGAAGCTGGTACATAGTCCCCCCCCCCCCATGCAAAATGGTAAATGTTCCTGAAATACAGTACTGGTATTTTTTCCCCCCTACAAGACAATAAACAGCATCTGCTGTTTGCCTTATTTTTAATATCTTACCCCTCCCCTGTTAGAAAGTAGCCTACTTTCTGAATTCAATTTACGTTCTCTAAGCAAATACTTAGATTTAATTGTTGGGATTCTGTGGGCTTTTGGATTTGCTGGGAGAGATACAGTATGTCCTTATATCCTCTGGTATAAGTTATCTGGCATAAGGTGTAAGTAATATTTTTCAGCTTTTTCATTTGCTGTTTTTGAAATGGATGCTTCTTCTTTATGTGCACATCTAAGCCTGAAGCAAATTGAAGATGAAATCTCATTTAGCCTTGAATGTTGGTGAAAATAGCAAGCTAGAATGTTCTGTCAACCAGATATATTTGGAAAACTCTAAAAAAAAAAAAATCCTTTATATTGCTTTGATGGCTTAGCTTTTGATAGAGCCACTGTATTATTTTTTTTAGAAGAGCACTGAAAAATTGTCTCCCAAGATGGGAGGCAATTTTACTGAAAAATCTTGACTGGCTTGTTTGGAAAGGAGAATTTGTAGCATGATAGTATTTCTGTGCTCTACGTGGGGCAGCCCTTGAAGAGCATTCGGAGACTTCAACTCGTCCAGAATGCAGCCGCGCGAGCGATTGTGGGTGCACCTCGGTTCACCCACATAACACCTATCCTCCGCGAGCTGCACTGGTTACCGATTGGTCTCCGGATACGCTTCAAGGCGCTAGTCGTCACTTATAAAGCCCTTCATGGTATTGGACCTGGGTACTTGAGAGACCGCCTGCTGCCAATTACCTCCAATAGACCGATTAGATCCCACAGATTAGGCCTCCTCCGAATTCCATCCGCCGGCCAATGCCGACTGCCGACTACCCGGAGGAGAGCCTTCTCTGTGGCTGCTCCGACCCTCTGGAACGAGCTCCCCGTGGAGATTCGGACCCTCACCACCCTCCAGGCCTTCCGCAAAGCCCTTAAAACCTGGCTGTTCCGACAGGCCTGGGGCTAATGAGTTTTTGCCCCCCCCCCTCGAATGGTATGGTTGTTGTGTGTTTTTAAACTGTGGTATTGTTTTGTTCGTCTTTTTTATTCCTTATTTGTACACACCCCGCCCCTGACTTGGGTTGTGAGCCGCCCTGAGTCCCCTTCGGGGAAAAGGGCGGCATAGAAATATAATAAATTCAATTCAAATTCAATTCTTCATGTACATACAAAGTGCAATTTGGAAACTAAATAGCTTTATTTTCCATCTCTCCCCCCCCCACTATTAATAGTTAATTTTGTCCTAGGTGGCACTATTAACTTGTTCCTGCAGGGCACGCTCTATAATGATGCTCAAACAGCATGGTGGCAATCCACTTCTATAAACTCCAGTGAATGCTGGAAGCACAATTGAGCACATGACTTAATGATCTATATTAATGATCTATAAGTTGCATTGCCACTTTCCCTGTTGCATCAAGATGATTTAGGAAGGTCTATATAACTTGCATATGCCAGCAGCTTGTATACCATACAAGATAAGTGGCATTCTGCTCACTTTCAGAGGAGCAAGTAGTGTCAAATGTTCCCTTTTAAGAAGGAACAATAAAAACAATCAGAGGCCAAGCATTATGTCATATTTGTCCACAACTAGTCATTTTACATTCTTATTAAATCCTTGAGTGACTCACTGTGAACCTGGGAAGAGCAGAAGCACGTCTTCATGTTAAATTGTGGCATAAGAACAATAATGTGCGGAAAATTCCCTAATGATGGCCTTTTCTTGGTAGGTTATTTGCAGTACAGGTAGCAACGAAGCTACAATAATTTATTTACTGGTTAGAATCTTTGAATGGTGTATTAACATTCTCTTAATTTCCCCCCTCCAGAATTGATCAAGCAATGTGATTGTTATCTGAGTTACGATTTAGAGCTATCTCTTTGTAGTATTAAGGATATAATTATACATAGAACAACTGCATAATATATGGAACATCCATAGAATATGCAAATATATGCAGAATTTTTCAGGACCCGGAAAGCAGGCCACACCTACAGAAGAGGTTCCAAAATTTTTTGAAACCCACCACTCTCTCTCTCTCTCTCTCACACACACACAGACTCACACAGAGAGAGAAAGAGAAAGAAAGTAAGAAATAAAGAAAGAAAAAAAGAAAAAAAGAAAGAAAAAGAGAGAGATGAAAGAAAAAAAGGAAAAAGGGACAGAGGGACAAAAAGAAGGAGAGAGAGAGAGAGAGAAAGAAAGAAAGAAGAAAGAAAGAAAGAAAACACATGGCCAGCAAGCCACTCCCACCAGGTCACATGGCTGGCAAGCCACTCCCACAAAGGAGGCCACACCCACAGAGTAGGTTCGAAAAAATTTTGAAACCCACCACTGCCTCCCCCCAACGTTCCTCATACAGTAGAACCTCTGGTCACCTCTGACCACGATCAAAGTTAGGGAACAAATTATGGTTGTGGCTAGAGCTTCTACTATACTTTTCAGGGCCTTCCACTGAAAATCCTGGGACTGATAATCTTTAGGTATCTGCGCAGCACAGATTGGGGAAAGCATGCGCCACGTGCTTCCTGGCTTTGTAAAATGGATCCTCCCTCTAAAAGTATTCGAAATGCCTCATTTATATTTGCAGGATTTATAGTTTTTCTTTCCTGAGGCGGATATTCCTTCTGCTGTTTTTTTTACTTTGATAATAATCTCTTGGGGTTGAGGAGGCTGGGTGTGACGCTTCAAGGCCATGTAGTGAATGTCATGACTGTGCAGAAATTTAAGCCCTGTTTCTTCAACCAGTACACCATGATGGCTTCAACTGAGTCAAACTCAGCTGCATGAGCAGCTGTTTCTAGGGATCAGTTCTGTTTGTGTCATCTGACTGCTTAATCATGCTTTGCCTGTCCAAGGAAAATCGGGGTATAAGCAATAGCAGTTAGACTTATATACCGCTTCATAGGGCTTTCAGCCCTCTCTAAGCGGTTTACAGAGTCAGCATATCGCCCCCAACAACAATCCGGGTCCTCATTTCACCCACCTCGGAAGGATGGAAGGCTGAGTCAACCTTGAGCTGGTGAGATTAGAACCGCTGAACTGCAGATAACAGTCAGCTGAAGTGGCCTGCAGTACTGCACCCTAATGGATGGATGGATGGATGGATGGATGGATAGATAGAGATAGATAGATAGATAGATAGATAGATAGACAGACAGACAAGAGACAGACAGACAGACGTATATAGATAGATAGATAGATAGATAGATAGATAGATAGATAGATAGATAGATAGATAGATAGATAGATGATAGATAGATAGCAATAGCAATAGCAATAGCAATAGCAGTTAGACTTATATACCAACAATCCGGGTCCTCATTTCACCCACCTCGGAAGGATGGAAGGCTGAGTCAACCTTGAGCCTGGTGGGATTTGAACAGCCGAACTGCAGTCAGCTGAAGTAGCCTGCAGTGCTGCATTTAACCACTGCGCCACCTCGGCTCTTGTGATGTTTATAAGCTCTCCTGATTTTTCTAGGAGATTTAATTCTTGAAGAACATGGAATTGGCCAATGAGAGACTAAGAAAGGAGCTGGAGGAGGAGTTGAAACTTGGTACTGAACAGTTGTGCAGCCACGCGTGGTACCATGGTTCCCTGCCACGGAAGGTAAGGCGGCAAAAATCTGTTCCTTGGTTAGCTACTGTAGTTGTCGCCCGGAGTCCTTCGGGATTGGGCGGCCTATAAATTCATTCAATTCAATTCAATTGTCCCGCAGTCAGTGAAAAACAGTATAGCAGCAAAACATAATTATAGAGGCAAATTGAGACAAATCAACCCTTTCAAAAGAAGAAGCCACATTATCAGCTTTGGAGCATGGAAAGAAAAAAAAAGAAAGCTAAGGACTTACATAAATATCCTTTTTATACTGTGGCTCCTGGATTTATTGCATTTGTTTCAATTCTGTACTTAGAAATATCACTATTATTCCCATGGAAATTTCCATAAATTTATTTTTTGCCTTTTATCAGTTTAGCCATAAATAATTTCATCACATTTTAGTGTAATTTAACCTTGCTGAAGGCTTATTGCTTAGCCATTTTTTACCCATTTCCAAAGCAAATATTTATTTCCAAGATTGCTCTGAATTTTCTCTGTATAAAAAGTAGTCTTAATGGTTTCTTGCTTTATTGACTATCTCTTTTTTCTCTTTATGAATGTTATATAATATCTTTTTGTCAACCTTATTTTTTACAACATTCTTTTATATGTTTTTTTTCCCAATCACTGCCTTTTTCCACTTCATCATTCCATCAAGCATCTTTGATGGGAGTGGGGAAGACAAATTTCAGTAATCTGAAATCCATGTAGTCTTGTAAATTGCAGAATTCTGCTAGAAGTGTCTGATTGAGTGATAGTGATGTAAATAATATCATAGTAATGATAGTACTTGTAGTGCCTTTGCTACACAATGAGGAACTGTTTTTAGTAAGATTGACATAACAATCTTGTTATCTGACTTTGGGCAAATTTGTTTTTAGGGAATGGCCGTTAAGAAGCTAATTTTCCCGTCCTTCATAGGACGGGTAGTTTTCAGAATGAAGTATCCAGGTAGAATTATTCTAAAGAAGGAATGAAGATTAGGCAGTTGTGATAGATATAGTTTTTTCCCCATGGCTACTAACACAATCAAATCTTTACTGTAGTCATAGACCAACATTTTGTACCCATGTGATATCGTTTGTTCTCACAGTTTAGTTTTCTCAGCAGTTATAGTTAACATTTAACCATAAAGAATTAACATACATCTCTTTCTATACGGAGGGGAAGAGGAGAAACGCTTGAGGGAAAACAGCATTTGGATTAAGGATAGATGTGTAGGATAAAAGGAAGGAAAGGATTAGATTTGATTCGTGACCCGACAAATGCGTGCACGACAACAACGCGCCGACAAAATCGCGGCGAGAAAACCGCGACCTCAAAATCGCGCCCACAACAGCGCGCCAACAAAAGCGCGATTAGGGTTAAGGTAAGGGTTAGGGTTAGGGTTAGGGTTAGGTTCAGGGTTAGGTTCAGGGTTAGGGTTAGGGTTAGGGTTAGGGTTAGGGTTAGGGTTAGGTTCAGGGTTAGGGTTAGGTTCAGGGTTAGGTTTAGGGTTAGGGTTAGGGTTAGGGTTAGGTTCAGGGTTAGGGTTAGGGTTAGGGTTAGGTTCAGGGTTAGGGTTAGGGTTAGGTTCAGGGTTAGGGTTAGGGTTAGGTTCAGGGTTAGGGTTAGGTTCAGGGTTAGGGTTAGGGTTAGGGTTAGGGTTAGGGTTAGGTTCAGGGTTAGGGTTAGGGTTAGGGTTAGGTTCAGGGTTAGGGTTAGGTTCAGGGTTAGGGTTAGGGTTAGGGTTAGGTTCAGGGTTAGGGTTAGGGTTAGGGTTAGGGTTAGGGTTAGGTTCAGGGTTAGGGTTAGGGTTAGGTTCAGGGTTAGGGTTAGGGTTAGGTTCAGGGTTAGGGTTAGGGTTAGGGTTAGGGTTAGGGTTAGGTTCAGGGTTAGGGTTAGGGTTAGGGTTAGGTTCAGGGTTAGGGTTAGGGTTAGGTTCAGGGTTAGGGTTAGGGTTAGGTTCAGGGTTAGGGTTAGGGTTAGGGTTAGGTTCAGGGTTAGGGTTAGGTTCAGGGTTAGGGTTAGGTTCAGGGGTAGGGTTAGGGTTAGGGTTAGGGTTAGGTTCAGGGTTAGGGTTAGGGTTAGGGTTAGGGTTAGGGTTAGGGTTAGGTTCAGGGTTAGGGTTAGGGTTAGGTTCAGGGTTAGGGTTAGGGTTAGGGTTAGGTTCAGGGTTAGGGTTAGGTTCAGGGTTAGGGTTAGGTTCAGGGGTAGGGTTAGGGTTAGGGTTAGGTTCAGGTTTAGGTTTAGGGTTAGGTTCAGGGTTAGGGTTCTTACGTTGTTTTCACGTTGTTTGTTGAAGGCGTGCTTTTGTCGGTGCGCTGTTGTCGTGCACGCATTTGTCGGTGAACCAATTTGATTAGGAGGAAAAAATTTTTTTCCAGTGTTCCTAGTGAAGGGGAAAACAATTGGAGTGGTTGCTTAGGAACAGTGTTTTCGTTAAGGGAAACATGCTATTTTTTTCCCCTTAAAGTGCATACAATTTGTTCTCTGCATCATTAGAGACCAAAACTATACTTTCCTGCATGTTAACTCAACTGTTCGTTTGGGTTCTTGTGTAACATATAATAGTAGGACTTCCTTATTTAGAATTTTCTGTCATAGTGCCAAACAAGAAAGCAAAACATGGGAAGATTTCCTGGTTTATCCAGGGACGATAGACGCAATCATGAAAACATCTGTCAGCTTCTACCCATGAAAGGGTTATATATATTTCATCAACACAACATAATACTTCTATATCAGTGTTTCTCAACCTTGGCAACTTGAAGATGTCCGGACTTCAACTCCCAGAATTCCCCAGCCAGCGAATGCTGGCTGGGGAATTCTGGGAGTTGAAGTCCAGACATCTTCAAGTTGCCAAGGTTGAGAAACACTGTTCGATATCAAGACTATCCCCCCTCATTGAAGCCTAGCCTCTTGTGTGCCCCATCACTACTAGGCTTAGTTATAAGGTTTTTTCTATCATAATATCATAACAACATCCTCCTGAATGAAATCAGGAGGAAACAGGGATTTCCTGGATTTTGGAACCTGAAAAACAATGAGAACAATCATTTCCAGATAAAACAAGTGTGAAGAATCACTATAATCTGAAGAACAGCCCTTAGGATGCTGAACATTCCCGCCTTAGAAAAACAGGTAGGTTTCCCAGGAAGCCAAGAACAGGAATGAGGTGTTGTCCAATACAATTCAGATCTTCCAAACACATAGGAGAGAATATTATTTTTCCAGGCTAGTTTTTTTTTTTTAAATTCCTGTAGAAGCTTAGTATCCTGGGGTTCACAACAACAATAATAATGAAGAAGCTAAAGTGTTCTGGAACTTTAGAATTCAAGCAGACCAGGACCTTCCACATAATACCCCAGATTTAACAATTGCCAATAAGAGAGACAAAAAGCTCTTGCATAAGAGTTTAGTTTAGTTTAGTTTAGTTTTGGTTTATTTGTATGCCGCCCTTCTCCAGGAGGGACTCAGGGCGGCGAACAACTCAAAGGGGAAAGGGAACATAAACAACAGTACACATAATTAAAATACACGAAAATCACACAGCCATACCAGTCGAGAGGGGAGGGGAACTCATCAACCCCAGGCCTGCCGGCACAGCCAGGTTTTGACGGCTTTCCGGAAGGCCTGGAGAGAGGTGAGGGTCCGGATCTCCGCGGGGAGTTCATTCCAAAGGGCCGGAGCTGCTACAGAGAAGGCCCTCCCCCGGGTAATAGCCAGGTGGCATTGGCTGGTAGACGGAACCCGGAGGAGGCCGACCCTGTGCGATCTAACGGGTCTTTGGGAGGTAATTGGCAGCAGGCGGTCTCTCAAGTACCCAGGTCCAATACCATGAAGGGCTTTATAAGTTACGACTAGCACTTTGAAGCGTATCCGGAGACCGATCGGTAGCCAGTGCAGCTCGCGGAGGATAGGTGTAACGTGGGTGTACCAAGGTGCACCCACAATCGCTCGCACGGCTGCATTCTGGACGAGTTGAAGTCTCCGAATACTCTTCAAAGGCTTCAAAGAGTTGCAGTACTTGGAGGCAGAAGAACAGAAGAGAAAGAATGGAGAAAATCACAACATACAAATACCTACAAATAGAGGCAGAATGACTTGGTTAGCTAGAATGGCAGAAAAAAACCCCAAAGATGGTACGGATACTACTTGGGAAACGATCCAGCAAATGGGCAAAATGCCAAATCCAGTCTAAACACCTGGCAGGCTGTGACCAACCATAAATAATAGGCGGTAATAGTAATAGGCACCTTGGATGCAATTCCAAAACATCTGGAGTATCGCTTGAATATCAATAGCATTGACAAAATCATCCTCTGTCAATTGCAAATGGCAGCTTTACTTGAACAGCTTACATTCTGGTGATGATGCTTTTTTAATATTTAACGGCAACATTTGCCCATCCAAGTCCCTGAGAAGTTTGCCTATCCAAGTCCTTGAGAAAAACTCAAATCAAAATGCCAAATCCCATCTAAACACCTGGTTGACTGTCAGCCATAATAGCACCAAACCTATCAAAGATTCCTTCAAGGAACACTCTGAGTTTATATCCGCTTGGCTCAACTGAGGATTTCTCAAATTCAGGATAGGGCAGAGTTTGTCCACTTTTACTTGTACTGAAGAAAGCATCTTCATTAAACTAGCTGTTCTTATCATAGCAACAGAAGTTGCTCCTGACCTGGAAGCAGGGGTGGGTTTCAACCGGTTCGCGGCGGTCCCCGCGAACCGGTTGGTCGGCGAACCCGGAAGTAAGTAACTTCCAGGAACGGCGAAGGGCCCACCCGCCCGCCCGCGCTCCTTACCTGGTTTTGACGAGTTCTGCGCTTCCACGCATGCGCAGGATGCATACAGCGCCTGCGCGATCCTCCAGGAGCAGCTGGAGCATCGCACAGACGCTAGTACGCATGCGTGCACCGCGCGTGTGCACGAGGACGCCGCCGGCCCCGTTCCAACCGAACCGGTTGGAACGGGGCGAGAAACCCACCCCTGCCTGGAAGGGAGAATAAAATACCTGTTAGAAGTTCTGTGATGGGTCAGGGCAATGCTCACTGGTTCTCTGTAACCTTTAAGTGGCTCCTTGTCTTGTTCGTGTATTTTAACCATTCTGAGATTGTTGCAATACTCTGTTTTGTTGGACCTCTCCTTAAACAAAGACAGACCTTCCTCCTCTGCCTCTCTGTCTCTCTGTCTCTCTCTCAGGAGGCGGAATCCATGCTGCAGAACGATGGGGAGTTCTTGATCCGCGATTCACGCTCTAGCCTGAGTGATTACGTCTTGTCATGCCACTGGGGAGGACAGGCCCTGCACTTCAAGATTATCCGCGTGGTGCTCCGCCCGCGAAAGGGCTATTCTCGCACCCTTTTCCAATTTGAAGAGGAGCAGTTTGACAACGTACCTGCCCTGGTACGCTTTTATGTGGGCAACCGGAAGGTCATCTCGGATATTTCGGGAGCTGTGGTGTCTCGACCAGTCAACAGGAGTGTACCACTTCGCTGTCTGAAGGAGCGTTTCAGTGACACTGGCCAGCCTCCTGGCTCACCGAAGGAGGAAGAAGCACCTCTTCGGCGGTTCAGCTTTCGTTCTGCCACTGCTGGAGAACAAATACGAGACGGAAACTTGCTCCGGTGGGGAACCTTGTTCCATGTTGAAACTGATGTTGATGTTTAATGAATTTATAGGCCGCCCAATCCCGAAGGACTCCGGGCAGCTTACAACAATACATTTTAAAATAGAAAAGTTAAAAACGCAGAAACATAGATTAAAAAAGAACGCCACAACATACACCCAGTCTAATCGGGGCTGGACCTCAGTCATGAGGTCAACAGCCCGGGGCCTGCTGGAATAACTGTTGGATGGGTTGTTGTTGGTGGTCCTTGTCACTGTGGCAGAGAATATGATATGGTACTCCTAAATTGTGCTTTTAAATAGGCGCACTTAGAAGTGGGTGGGTACACTTGAGGCACACTTTTAAGCAATTGTGGCCAATTCCCTGAATCTTGCTCATATTTCTGGTGCAGGATCTTTATCACAGTCTATGCCTCAAAATGTGGAAAGCCTTACCAGTGAGAGAATGTCTGGTGGTCTGATTATGGACCCGAATGTCAATGAGTTTTTCTGGAAGTTTTTTTTTTTTAATGAGAATTTTGAAAAACAAACTTTTACAAATATTTACTTGATCTCTAATTTGTTTGAGTAAATTATCCTCGACTTGCATAAAACCGACTTTTTTGATCTATTTTCCACCTGGCCTGTAACTGCCCGTACTGAAACCATGTTTGAATTACCTTTTCCTCTTTTAATACATCCAAGGGTCTTACCTTTTTAAGGTAAGAAGATGTCTGTAAGTAATTGCATCCTGTTTTTGTACCATGTTCATATTTTCTATTGCGTGTCTAGGAATTGCCCACATGGGGAGTTTTTCTGGAAGTTTTTCTGGAAGTTTGAGAAATGCAGTTTGTGGGGAAGAATGGATCACTTAGTTCTGTATTTTGTTTTTTCCCCCTCTCTCAGAACAAAAGATCGAAGTGGGAGTGACCCAAGTAGCCTAGATCAGCTGGGCCAGAGACCTTCATTACATGGTGCCCAATCAGACAGCAATCTATTGACTGGTGGGTATATAGAAGACTCCTTATGGGCAGGTTGGCAATGAAGTAACTTTGCTCTACACATGGTGAAAGGAATATTGTTCCTCTACTGCTTTTATCTGCAATGTAATACAATACGATACGATATGATACGATATCAATGCCAATACCATACCAATTTAACATATTTTCCCCAAGTCCCCTAAATGGAAGGAGAAATTCTTCAGATTTCTAGGATTAGGAAAAAGAGCCGAGGTGGCGCAGTGGTTCGAGTTCAGTACTGCAGGCCACTTCAGCTGACTGCTATCTGCAGTTCGACGGTTCAAATCTCACCGGCTCAAGGTTGACTCAGCCTTCCATCCTTCCGAGGAGGGTGAAATGAGGACCCAGATTGTTGGGGGCGATATGCTGACTCTGTAAACCGCTTAGAGAGGGCTGAAAGCCCTAGGAAGCGGTATATAAGTCTAACTGCTATTGCTACTGCTATTGCTATTATCCAACCCGTCCTTTATTTCCTCCGATATCAGTTAAATCATGCAGGAAAGCACTGGACTGAGCAACATAGTGAAAGAAAAGGTACAGAAGTTGGTATTGCTAAAACTGCTCTGTAGGATGTGGAAGGTAAAACATAGGATGTGATTCCTGAAAATATTTAATTGCCATTTAATGAAAAATTGGTTTCTAGTTGTAGACAAATGTTGAAAAACTGAGCCATTTGACTTAGGGCTTTGTGTAAAAGCATGAAAAAATAATAATAAAACATGTTGTGACATCACCTGTTCTTTCATGCATGCATCCTGACATCAGTCACAAGTGCATCATTTACAGGGTTTGCATTGTGGTGCCACAATCCATGTTTTGTCAGTTGCCCCCTCCAATACCTTTAAAGTGATGTATATTTTACAAGAGAACGTTTAATGTCTCCTGATGCTTGCAAGTGATGGCTACATTGTGATATCATGCCAAAATATATTATATTTTCCATATGAGGCTAATCAGTTTATAGACCATGGATTTTGCATTCGCTGACAAACTTGGCAAGAAACCAGAAATAATAGCTTGATGGTTTATCAATGGTCTCGAGCCTTGATGGTATATCAATGGTCTCCAACCTTGGCAACTTTAAGACCCGTGGACTTCAACTCCCAGAGTTCCTCAGCCAGCTCTGGCAACTTTAAGACCCGTGGACTTCAACTCCCAGAGTTCCTCAGCCAGCTGGCTGAGGAACTCTGGGAGTTGAAGTACACAAGTCTTAAAGTTGCCAAGGTTGGAGACCACTGGTTTATATGACATCAGAGCCCACAGAAGACCGTCAGGATATAATTAAAGCTATTGCTCTACCTTAGTTTATGTCAGGCCTTGTACGCCATGTGGTTTCCTTGGATGAGTGCTGAGGCTTAAGGCTCTGATAGGATCCATGGCCTCTCTGGGTAGCTTTTGTTGGTAACATTGGATGGCAGCAGCTGCTGGCTGTATCTGCTAGTCAGTTTTGACAATGGCTGCCTGCCTATGTTTTCAGTGACCAAGAGTCCAATTGAATAAATCTTGATGGTGGTATTGGGACCGATGTTGCAATACCATCATCTTGAATAAATGCCTTTCCTTGATTAGGGAATGGTGATCTAAACTTGGGGTAATCAAATGTTTTACAAGCGTTTTCATTATTAGGAGTTCAACTACCCTAATCAGTGATCAGTGTGGTTAATCAATTGATCCTTATTTTCAGATGAAAATCTCCTGCGCCATCTTCGTTTAGTTGATGAGACTGACTACACTTACATTTTAAAGATTAGCGGGTACACCTGAAATGTTGCGTATATTATATCTGGCACGATAACACTATAACATCTTGTTTTTAATACTGAAATTCCCAGCATCTGATTTCATAGGAATTCAATATGTTAAACATATTACTGCAATGCGCTCTACATGGGGCTGCCCCTGAAGAGTGTTCGGAGACTACAGTTGGTCCAGAATGCAGCCGCGCGAGCAATATCGGGTGTACCTAGACACCCATGTTACACCTATCCTCCGCGAGCTGCACTGGCTTCCCATCGGTCTCCGGACGCGCTTCAAAGTGCTGGTTATCACCTTTAAAGCCCTACATGGCCTAGGACCTGGATATCTGCGGGACTGACTCCTGCCACATACCTCCCAACAGCCGATAAGATCTCACAGGCTGGGCCTCCTCCGGGTGCCGTCGACTGGGCAATGCCGGCTGGCAACCCCTTGGGGAGGGCTTTCTCTGTAGCTGCTCCGGCCCTGTGGAACGATCTGCCCGCGGAGATCCGGACCCTTCCCACTCTCTCGGCCTTCCGAAAAGCCACTAAAACCTGGCTGTTCCGGCAGGCCTGGGGCTGTTGACCCCATAATGAGGTCCAGCCCCATCTAGGACTGAGTGTATGGTGTGCTGCTTTTAAATCTGTCTTTTCTCTTCCCTATATTTTAGTTTTTTATTTTATTCTTGTATTTGTAAGCCGCCCGGAATCCTACGGGATTGGGCGGCATATACATTTATTAAATTACAATTACAATTATATTCAGGCAGTTGTACATTTGTGGAAGGGAATATTTATGCGCCAGTCAAAAGGAATGATCAAATTCTAGCCCATCTTCACCCACACCATTCTTTCTTCTGCCCACAGGAAGCCCAGAAACATCACCTGGGGACCAGGACCGAACTCAACCCGCTCCTTTGTCTCCTGCCTTTCGCACAGGCAGTGACCCTGTCCTACGCCCAAGTGCCTCGGCATCTCATCTGCTGGAAGGTTTTGGACTGAGCGGTTCAGAAGGGCGTCTTCATTCCAAGGCTCCCCCAAAGCCTCTGAGGGTCCCTTCCATGCTGATGAGTGACTACTGTGAGCTGGTTCCGAAGGTCCCCCAGGAGCCCCGAAGCCACGTGGAGCGCCTGCAGACTGAAGAGAGATGGCGTGGCCGGGCTCACATTACAGAGACTGCCTTCGGGTTCCTGGACTCCGTTGAGGCTCCTTTCCCTTCTCCCCAGTCGGAGGAGACAGGCGTGGAACCAGGGTTTGAGCGCCCACTGCTAGAGACCCCTTCCTCCTTCCAGCCTCAGGACTTTAACTCATTGCTTTTGGCCCCTAACAACAAGCCCTTGGACCCCGGCACACTCAAGCACCTCAAGGACATTTTTGCTACTCATGATTGCCACACAACAGCCCTTCATATTTTAAAGACGGATTGCCAGGTGAGGTAGATTTGACGAACCGGTTCTACCGAATAGGTGCGAACTGGTAGGAACCCACCTCTGGAGCAGCCCGAATAAAAGGATAGTAAATTGGAAGTGAACCTGGAGGGCTTTTAGTCCAACCCACCATTCTAAATAATAATGTTGGTGCAACCAATCCTTAAGAGCTAAGATGAGATCTACTTTTAAAAAAATATCAATTGGCTGAGCAGAAAGTTTTTAATCCATAGTTTCACTTTAGCCCCTTCAGCACCTTTTATTTATTCGTAATTTGTGTTTAGTTCTTCCAGATTCAGTTAGAAAAGTAAATCTGATCTAAAACCGGGAAGCTCTCAGGAAAAGATTTGAAAAGAAGTCATCGGAGTACATTTAATTGAAAATTTTAATGGGGATGATGATGGGAACAGTATTGTAGCAGCAAAAACAAATTCCGTTTCTATTTAAAAAAAGAAAAAGGTTGCTTTTATTGTGTATCCTTGTTCCTTTTTTTTTGAGCATTGAAATAAGAATTGGGTTACAGACCTTTCCAGTTTGGAATAGTTAAAAGTAATTTCCTCAAATGTCGTCCCTCCTTCCGCAACTCCCCCCCCACCCCCGGGCAATCATCTGCCTGGTTCTGACATGTTGGAAAGAATATGATGGGGATTTGGGGATTTTTATCTCAGCTGACCCTCCGAGCCCTTTGGCTCTGCAGCTAAAATGACCTGCCGTAGAAAGTATAATTGATTTAGCCCACCAGAAAAATTCCCCTCGGGGGGGGGTGAAATGGAGATGATAGAAGAAACAACTGTTGGCTTAAATGCTAACCTCTTGTAAAATACATCATATTTCTTCTACAGGCGTTGAGGATCCTTGGAGTATCTAAAGAGCAGCAGAAGGCCATGGGGGTGAGCTCGGGCCTGGAGCTTATAACCCTTCCTCAAGGGCATCAGTTTCGAAAGGACTTGCTGGAAAGGTACCGACTAAAGTTCTGTGGTGGCTGGCAGGCGCCAGAGAAGGAAGTTGTGAAATGGTGTATACGTATCTGTGGGAGTTCTCCAGAATGTGCTTGTTTGTCTCTTGAGGATGTATTATAGGTGCCAGTTCACTACTACTAATGGAGTAAAGAGTAAGAGCCGAGGTGGCACAGTGGTTAGGGTGCAGTACTGCAGGCCAATTCAGCTGACTGCTATCTGCAGTTCAGCGGTTCAAATCTCACCGGCTCAAGGTAGACTCAGCCTTCCATCCTTCCGAGGTGGGTGAAATGAGGACCCAGACTGTGGGGACAATATGCTGACTCTATAAACCGCTTAGAGAGGGCTGAAAGCCCTATGAAGCGGTATATAAGTCTAACTGCTATTGCTATTACATCTATCTATCTATCTATCTATCTATCTATCTATCTATCTATCTATCTATCTATCATCTATCTATCTATCATCTATCTATCTATCTATCTATCTATCTATCTATCTATCTATCTATCTATCATCTATCTATCTATCATCTATCTATCTATCTATCTATCTATCTATCTATCTATCTATCTATCTATCTGGGTGAAATGAGGACTCAGACTGTGGGGGCGATATGCTGACTCTATAAACCGCTTAGAGAGGGCTGAAAGCCCTATGAAGCGGTATATAAGTCTAACTGCTATTGCTATTGCTAAAAGCCCTCAACGTATGACGACAATTGAGACCAGGATTTCCATTGCTAAGTCAATTGGTTCTCAAGTGAGTCATGCCTGATTTTACAACTTTTTTTGGTAGGCTATTAAGTGAATTAAGTTGTTAAGTGAATTATGGGATTGTTTCGAGTTTAATAGAATTTGTATGCCGCCCACTCCCATTGGGACTCTGGGTGTCTCACAAGCAAGATAAAAAAGACATTTGAAAAATTTAAGAAAAGATACAATTATTATAATAATACACCATCCATTCAGTCTAAGTGGGGCTGGATATTAATCAACAGCCCCAGGCCTGCCGGAACAGCCAGATCTTGGTCGCTTTCTGGAAGGCCGGGAGAGTGGGAAGGGTCCGGATCTCTACAGGTAGATTGTTCCACAGGGCCGGTGCCGCTACAGAGAAGGCCCTCCCTCCGTGGGCCGCCAGCCGGCATTGACCGATCGACGGCACTCGAAGGAGGCCCAACCTGTGCGATCTTATTGGTCGTTGGGAGGTGAATGGCAGGAGGCGGTTTCTCAGGTAGCCAGGTCCTAAACCATGTAGGGCTTTAAAAGTAACGACTAGCGATTGTTACGTGATTCCGCTTCCTGCATTGACTTTGCTTGTTAGAAGCTGGTTGGGAAGGTTGGAAATGGTGATCACGTAACCCCAGGATTCTGCAACTATAAACATACGTTAATTGCCTACTGCCTGAATTTTGATCCTGCGACTGGAGATGTTGCAGTACTGGGCAAGTACTAGTTTTAAGTTTCAGGGCCCTTGTGATTTTGAATGGTCAGTAAACAGGTGATTGTAAGTTAAGGACTACCTTAACAATTTAATTATTGCTTACTGTTAAGTGTTTCCATTTTATTTTAATTAATCTACTTACTGCCACTGTTTTTAATTTTCCTGTTACAACTATTTGCAAACACGCTGTGAATCTTCTGAAGATTTAATGGTATAGAAATCATTTTTTTTTTATTTAGAAAGTTAAAAATTTAAAATGAATTAAAAACAACAGACTTTCTGGGAGAGCAGAGCATAAAATCCTGAAGACAAAGGTTCAGTCATTCTCAGGAGGCCGCTTCATAGTTGACTGCTGACTCTGCTTCCCCTCCCCTCTGGCCACATTCCCTGCCTAGTATCTACATCAGCCTGCAGCTGGCGAATAAAAACCCTTTTAGACAAAAGCAAAAGGAGGGAGATGCAAATTGGCCACTCCCTGGCCTGCAGGTGCTCAGTAGTGGATCATTGTGGTGATGAAAGCAAGCTAGTCCTTCCAAGGCCCAATTTGAGAAGACATTTGCTGGAATTATGAGTGCTTGATAAACGGCTTTTCCCAATCAAATCTATTTAACACTGTATACAAAGAAATAGCAATAGCAATAGCAGTTAGACTTATATACCGCTTCATAGGGCTTTCAGCCCTCTCTAAGCGGTTTACAGAGTCAGCATATTGCCCCCAACAACAGTCCGGGTCCTCATTTTACCCACCTCGGAAGGATGGAAGGCTGAGTCAACCCTGAGCCGGTGAGATTTGAACAGCCGAACTGCAGAACTGCAGTCAGCTGAAGTAGCCTGCAGTGCTGCATTTAACCACTGCGCCACCTTGGCTCAACTAGTGCATTATTCTGCAGAAGAACATCTCCGGGGTCTGCACCGTGGACCGAGGGACAGAAGATATTCCTGCGGTTCAGATGGGCATGGAAAAGTTGATCTGGGCCACTTCCTGGCTTGTGGTCTGCCAGTATAGCAGCAAGTCAGAATCCTGTTAATTGCTTTTGAGTGAGACTCTTCCCAGATGGCAGTGACAAAATGTGCCGGAACGTATTTGAGAGTTGCAGCAGCAGCACCATTTCTTGTGCTTTCTCTTTCCCATCCTCAGGCACCATCTCATAGCTCTGGGCATTGCTGTGGACATCCTGGGCTGTACAGGGTCAGTGGCTGAACGGGCTGCCACCCTCCACAAGGTCATCCAGCTAGCCGTGGAGCTGTGGAGACCAGTTGGAGACCTCTTTGCCCTCTCTGCAGTGATGAAAGCTCTTCAGCTGCCACAGGTGAGGGGGTGACGGTGGGCTTGGGTGGGAGGAGAGCCAAAGATCAAGGCTAGCCTTGTGCTCCTAAGATGGGTTCACCGACAGAAGGGCGAACGACAAAAGCGCGCCCGACTAAACCGCGGTGACAAAACGGCGAGTTCTAAAGCGTGCCGAAGAATGAGCGCTGAAGCGCGGCGACAACAGCGCGCTGTAAACCTAACCCTAACGCTAACCCTAACCCTTACCTTAACTTAAATCACGCTTCTGTCGGCGCGCTGTTGTCGGTGCGTTGATGATGTCGCGTTGATGATGTCGCGGTTTTAACACCGCGGTTTTGTTGGCGCGGTTTTGTTGTCCGCGCATTTGTCGGGACACGCCTAAGATGCACCACCCAGAGAAGATGGAAAAGTATGGTTTGAGTTCAGATACTTGATCGGAAACAGCTCACCTAACAAAGCTAGCCCTGGTTTCAGTCCACATGTCGCTGTTGGAACGAAGGATGGAATGCATTTAATCTACCGAAACGTAAATATTTACTGTATATACATCCCTGTCTCTTTCTTTATTAAAGTAGAGCTTAAGTACCTGGCCAAGCCATTCATTCCACTCTGAACTGCAGAGGCTGTGCGGGCAGCTCTGTTTATGCTTCTTTCCCGTTTTGTGAATCTGCAGATCGCCCGGCTGGAGCAAACATGGAGGCATCTGCGCCAGAGCCACACCGCCAGCGCCATCGTGTATGAGAAGGAGCTCAAGCCTCTCTTGGGGAATCTGAACAGGGCTGAAGGTAGGGCCTTGCTATCATGCGCAGCTCAGGAGCCAGCAACCTTTAGAAACACCCCATTGTGCACCAGGGACACAATTTTACTTGCATCTGAGATGGAGCAACCGTTTGGGAAGTCAAGTTTAGATTTCAACTGCTCCATGGTGTATATATCACCATGCAGAAATCATCTGGGGAGTTTCCATGTAATATTGGAAACATGTAATATCGGAAACTCCTTTAGACAGCATTTTCATGAGCTAAATATATTAAGTATTCATGGAACCACTTTTAAAATAGCTGTATCCCTATTTGCACTCATTTGAAGGTGCACGTGTCCATGCTCATTCCAGAAAATTCAAAACAAAAAAAATAATATGAGCAGAGCTGGAGTTAAGTGTGCAGTGGTTTTTCTCCTTGGACTTCCTGGTCCTGCTTTAGGAGTTTCTGTCTTTTAGAGAAGGTATATATTACATCGCTCAAAGTTTGATCTTATGACCTTGCAGTCTGTTAAGAATGCCTCGAACAGAAATGTAAGTTTACTGCACCAGGGACTCATGCCCTCGTGACCTCAAGACTGGACTACTGCAATGCGCTCTACATGGGGCAGCCCTTGAAGAGTATTCGGAGACTTCAACTCATCCAGAATGCAGCCGCGCGAGCGATTGTGGGTGCACCACGGTGCACCCACGTTACACCTATCCTCCGCGAGCTGCACTGGTTACCGATCAGTCTCTGGATACGCTTCAAGGTGCTAGTCGTAACTTATAAAGCCCTTCATGGTATTGGATCTGGGTATTTGAGAGACCGCCTGCTGCCAATTACCTCCCACAGACCCATCAGATCACACAGGGTCGGCCTCCTCTGGGTTCCGTCTACCAGCCAATGCCACCTGGCTATTACCCGGGGGAGGGCCCTCTCTGTGGCAGCTCCGGCCCTCTGGAATGAACTCCCTGCAGGGATTCGGACCCTCACCTCTCTCCAGGCCTTCCGAAAAGCCGTCAAAACCTGGCTTTGCCGGCAGGCCTGGGGGTGATGAGTTCCCCTCCCCTCTCTACTTGTGTGGTTGTGTGATTGTTGCCTATTTTAATTATTTGTATTTTGTTTTTTATGTTCCCCTTTTTCCCCCCTTGAATTGTTCGCTGTCCTGAGTCCTCCCGGAGAAGGGCGGCATACAAATAATAAAATTCTATTCTATAGCCCTAAAATGCAACTTAGGGAGGATTTATTTTATTATTTTATTTTATTAATTTATGTGCTGCTTACCTTGACTCTGGGCAGTTTGAGTTCTTGTTGAGTGTTCTTGGGGAGTATTTTAATTGCCGCAAAAATGGGAAGTTGGAATAGCTCTAGTGCAGTGGTCCCCAACCCCCGGTCCGCGGACCGGTGCCGGGCCGTGGAGTACCTGGCACCGGGCCGCGCAGCGGCCGGGGGCCATGATCGCTGCAGCGGCCGGGGGCCATATTTGCAACTTTTTAGTCCTCATGAACGCGCCCTTTCTCTGCCCCCCCCGCCGCCCCAGATGTGCGGGGCTGGGGGGGCGAGGGGAGGCCCGATCTCCCCCCCCCGCCCTCTTGCTCTGCTCGCCCCGTGAGGGAAGGGGCGGCGGCGGCGGCCTCGGCCCGAACTTGGGATGCTGCTGGCGGAGGCTGCCTGGGAGACGAAACTTTGTCCGCGGACTCACCCGGCCCGCCTGCCCCGTGGAATGACGAGGGGGGGGCAGGAGGGGGCGGCGGCGCTGCATTTTCCTCCCAAGGAGAAACTAAGGTTGCGGGGGGGAGGGGCGCAGCGCGGCCGTTTCGGGGGAACTTGGGGAGCTTTGCCGTTCCGAGAGGCGCTTCGCACGCAGCCCCACCCAGGTGGGAGATGTTTTCCTCCGCCGAGGCGGGGAGGGGGGGCTTTACGTAAGACTCGCGGCGCAGCTCTGCCCCCCCTCCTGGAGTGTCACCTGCCTCCCGCCCCTCCCCTCCGCCGCAGCGCTTTTTGTGTCAGGCCGGCGGGGCTCTCGGGGGCCCTTCGGCCGCAGCCCGCCTTCTCCCCCTCTTCCCTTCATGGAGCGCGGCGCGGAGGCCCACCCCCTCGGAAGCAGCCGGCCTCCGCCGCGCCAGCCGCCCGCCCGCCCGAAGTAGGACACAGGGCCATCTTTTTCCCCCGCCGAACTGCAGTGAGGAAAAAGGGCTGCCCGAGCGAGCGGATCGCGGGGTCGGTTCCCCCTCCCTTCCCCCGACGGCCAAGGAGGAGGCGGGGCGGCCTCGTGGGCTGTCGGCCTTGGCGTGAAGGAAGCCCCCCCCCCGCCCTGCGGAACGCGCGCCCAGGATGGCCGCCTTCCCACCCGCCGGTCCGGAAGGCCGAGGGAGGCTCATCTGACTGGTCCGCGGCGATAAAAAGGTTGGGGACCACTGCTCTAGTGTATCTGGACGGTCATATATACTTATTCCAGAGTGGGCAGATTGCTGTTTTAAGGGAAATAACGTTGCCACTGTTTATATATTCCTATTAAGTGAAATTCCTTCTTACCAAGGTGCAAAGAGTGGTATTTTTCATAGAGTCAAAGATTTGGAAGAGACAGTGGAATCCAAGCAATCCTTAAGAGTAGAATTTACTTGAATACCTCTCATCGATAATTATCTAGCCGCTGTTTGAAGACCTCCGCAGTGAAGGAGAACGTACCACTTCATGTGACAGTTCTTCTGGCTGACAGCTGGGAGAGTCGGGACATTCTTCCCGACGTCTGCCCTGAATTTCCTTCCTTTCTGTTTAAATCTCACGGCCATTTGATCGGGATTCATTCATGTAATGGAGCAGCATTTGAAAGGCTGCCCATCGTGAGTTGATGGTACATGAATGCACTCCTCTGAGCAGGGCTGTTTTCCAAACATTATGTTTAAGCAGCCAAAGGTTGGTGAGTTCCCTTATCAGTCAGACTTCTAAACAAATATAGGAACAACCTTTGGAAAACGTCCAAGCCATCCAGGGTCTCCTTTGGTGAGATGGGTAGCTACGGTATGTAAATTTGATTATTATTAATAAAAAAATATGCCTTAAACTGAATTAAAATCACACTTTCTCAGCGTACAGGCTTCCCCCTAAAATGTTTACAGATAGTTTTCATTTGGGGATCACAATTGAGGCCGATAACTCAGTTGTTAACCAAAATGGCTGCTAAGTGAAACAAAAACTGTGTTTGATTTTACTTCACCCTTCCTTTAGCAATAGCAGTTAGACTTATATACCGCTTCATAGGGCTTTCAGCCCTCTCTAAGCGGTTTACAGAGTCAGCATATCGCCCCCACAGTCTGGGTCCTCATTTCACCCACCTCGGAAGGACGGAAGGCTGAGTCAACCCTGAGCCGGTGAGATTAGAACTGCTGAACTGCAGATAACAGTCAGATGAAGTGGCCTGCAGTACTGCACCCTAACCACTGCGCCACCTTGGCTCAGATAGATAGATAGATGATAGATAGATAGATAGATAGATAGATAGATAGATAGATAGATAGATAGATATAGCAATAGCAATAGCAATAGCAGTTAGACTTATATACCGCTTCATAGGGCTTTCAGCCCTCTCTAAGCGGTTTACAGAGTCAGCATATCGCCCCCAACAACAATCCAGGTCCTCATTTTACCCACCTCGGAAGGATGGAAGGCTGAGTCAACCTTGAGCCGGTGAGATTAGCAATAGCAATAGCAGTTAGACTTATATACCGCTTCATAGGGCTTTCAGCCCTCTCTAAGCGGTTTACAGAGAGTCAGCATATCGCCCCCAACAACAGTCCGGGTCCTCATTTCACCCACCTCGGAAGGATGGAAGGCTGAGTCAACCCTGAGCCGATGAGATTAGCAATAGCAATAGCAGTTAGACTTATATACCGCTTCATAGGGCTTTCAGCCCTCTCTAAGCGGTTTACAGAGTCAGCATATTGCCCCCAACAACAGTCCGGGTCCTCATTTCACCCACCTCGGAAGGATGGAAGGCTGAGTCAACCTTGAGCCGGTGAGATTAGCAATAGCAATAGCAGTTAGACTTATATACCGCTTCATAGGGCTTTCAGCCCTCTCTAAGCGGTTTACAGAGTCAGCATATCGCCCCCAACAACAGTCCGGGTCCTCATTTCACCCACCTCGGAAGGATGGAAGGCTGAGTCAACCTTGAGCCGGTGAGATTAGCAATAGCAATAGCAGTTAGACTTATATACCGCTTCATAGGGCTTTCAGCCCTCTCTAAGCGGTTTACAGAGTCAGCATATCGCCCCCACAGTCTGGGTCCTCATTTTACCCACCTTGGAAGGATGGAAGGCTGAGTCAACCTTGAGCCGGTGAGATTTGAACCGCCGAACTGCAGATAACAAGTCAGCTGAAGTGGCCTGCAGTACAGCACTCTAACCACTGCGCCACCTCGGCTCTAACACACTTTACACACTGCAAAGGTCATACGTGCGAGGGTTGATTGCAAAGCCAGTTTGGTCTAGTGGTCAAGGCGTCAGGCTAGAAAGCGGGAGATTGTAAGTTCAAGTCCTGGCCCAGCCCTGAAAGCCAGCTGGGTGACTTTGGGCCAGTCACTTTCTCTCAGCCCAACCAACCTCGCAGGGCTGTTGTTGTGGGGGAACAATAGGAGGAAGGTGTTGGGTACATTTGTTGCTTGCTCTACATGGGGCAGCCTTTGAAGAGTATTTGGAGACTTCAACTCATCCAGAATGCAGCCGCGTGAGCGATTGTGGGTGCACCTCGGTTCACCCACGTTACACCTATCCTCCGCGAGCTGCACTGGTTACCGATCGGTCTCTGGATACGCTTCAAAGTGCTAGTCGTCACTTATAAAGCCCTTCCTGGTATTGGACCTGGGTACTTGAGAGACCGCCTGCTGCCAATTACCTCCCAAAGACCCATTAGATCACACAGGGCTGGCCTCCTCCGGGTTCCGTCTACCAGCCAATGCCACCTGGCTACTACCCGGGGGAGAGCCTTCTCTGTAGCAGCTCCGGCCCTTTGGAACGAACTCCCCCCGCAGGGATTCGGACCCTCACCTCTCTCCAGGCCTTCCGGAAAGCCGTCAAAACCTGGCTGTGCCGGCAGGCCTGGGGTTGATGAGTTCCCCTCCCCTCTCGACCTGTATGGCCGTATGACTCTTGTGTATTTTAATTACGTGTATTGTGTTTGTATCCCCTTTTCCCCTTTCGAGTTGTTCGCCGCCCTGAGTCCCTCCCGGAGAAGGGCGGCATACAAATAAATTAAATCTACAATCTACAATCTATTTGTAATAATAATAATAAATGCAAGATACATTACTGCTGCAATTGTGAAGAGTTGTTAAATAAGGACTACCCGTAATTCTGTCTGTGATCTAAAAGGCTTATTATTGTCTGTGGCCTGCAGGGAATTCTGCCTTCTCCCCAAAGGAGGTTGCAGTTCCTCATATCCTGCCACTTCTCAGCCTCATGGAAGGAGAGCAACTGTGGGATGACAACGAGGAGACGTGTGAGGTCCTCCTGCGGACGCTGGAAGCAGCTCGCTTTGTTGCCACCAACACTGGCGCTTATGGCATCAGGGCCGAGGCCAGACTTCAAGGTGGGGGCTGCTCTTGGCTGTCATAGCTGGCCTTTATCTATGCACCTTGGTTGTTCAGATTTTTCAGCTCAGATTGGCTCGTGAGCATCCAGGTGCCCTCTTGCATGGAATACAGGTGCATGAATAGCAGCCCGGAAGAAAGCTGTCAGTCGTGGTGGACTGCACTGGAATAGGCAGGTTCTAAGGCAGTGTTTCTCAACCTTGGCAACTTGAAGATGTCTGGACTTCAACTCCCAGAATTCCCCAGCCAGCGAATGCTGTTCTAAGCCATTCCTAGCTCACTGAGAGTTTGGGCTATCCTCTCAGTCCTATCTATCTTGCAATAGCAATAGCAGTTAGACTTATATACCGCTTCCTAGGGCTTTCAGCCCTCTCTAAGCGGTTCACAGAGTCAGCATATCGCCCCCAACAACAATCCGGGTCCTCATTTCACCCACCTCGGAAGGATGGAAGGCTGAGTCAACCCTGAGCCGGTGAGATTAGAACTGCCAAACTGCAGATAGCAGTCACCTGAAGTGGCCTGCAGTACTGCACCCTAACCACTGCGCCACCTCGGCTCTATTAATGTGCTTAAATAGTCAGGCTCTCTAGGAATTCTGGGAGTTGCAGTCCAATCTCCCTGAAGGGCTCCAATCCTGGGAAACTCCCATGCAATATCTCAAGGGGATTCTCCCTTAGCAATAGCAATAGCAGTTAGACTTATATGCCGCTTCATAGGGCTTTCAGCCCTCTCTAAGCGGTTTACAGAGTCAGCATATCGCCCCACAGTCTGGGTCCTCATTTCACCCACCTCGGAAGGATGGAAGGCTGAGTCAACCTTGAGCCAGTAAGATTTGAACCGCCGAACTGCAGATAGCAGTCAGCTGAAGTGGCCTGCAGTACTGCACCCTAACCACTGCGCCACCTCGGCTATTAGAAGTGCGCAGCAGTCAGATCCAAAGTGGGCATTCTTACTGTACCGGCTGGCTGCTCCATAAAGGACACAAGCCTTTTCCTGGGTTTGCAGGAGAGTGACGTGGCTCAGAAAAATGCTTGGCTGGTTTCCGGCGGTGACACAGTCACATCCTGTCACACCTCCTTAACTTGGACGTGTTTTCTTGAGCCTGAACAGCTGCAGCACCAATGCCAGAAAGGTGTGGCAGGCGGAGCTCATTCCAGAAGGGAAGCATTTTTGCTTAGTTCATATCTGAATACTACACGCCTTTCTGAGTCACTTTTCAATCTTTGCTAAGCAAAACACGAGCTCAAGCTTTCTAAGAGTAAATTATGGCAGACCCGCGACATAGCAAGCCACAAACTAGGTTGGCCAGATGTCAACTTTTAAAAAGCCAAAATCTCAAAATGAGAACATACATCTTCCAACTCTTGATTGGAATCTCGTGAGCTGGTTGGTTTTAATTATTGCAGTTGCTTTATTATTAAAAAATGAGGTATCTGGTGGCATGGCATCTGTGGGTACCATATTCCTAATCTCTAAAGTAAGTCATTTGACTTTAACTGAAATTATTTTACTTTGAAGAGCCGAGGTGGCGCAATGGTTAGGGTGCAGTACTGCAGGCCACTTCAGCTGACTGTTATCTGCAGTTCGGCGGTTCAAATCTCACCGGCTCAGGGTTGACTCAGCCTTCCATCCTTCCGAGGTGGGTGAAATTAGGACCCGGATTGTGGGGGCGATATGCTGACTCTGTAAACCGCTTAGAGAGGGCTGAAAGCCCTATGAAGCGGTATATAAGTCTAACTGCTATTGCTATTGCTATTTAAAAGAACGAAGAATTATATGGTACTTTTCTGCACAGAATCTGCACAGTTTCTGCAGGCCAGAGAAAAGAGCTTTAGCGATTCCATTCTTGTTGGTGTGTATGTATGTATGGAAGTGACATTGGAAGGCACACACAGCCTTTTTCATGAGTGAGCAATGTGAGGGGCCAAGATGCTGGGGTGGCGCAGTGGTTAGGGTGCAGTACTGCAGGCCACTTCAGCTGACTGCTATCTGCAGTTTGGCGGTTCTAATCTCACCGGCTCAAGGTTGACTCAGCCTTCCATCCTTCCGAGGTGGGTGAAATGAGGACCCAGACTGTGGGGGCGATATGCTGATTCTGTAAACCGCTTAGAGAGGGCTGAAAGCCCTATGAAGCGGTATATAAGTCTAACTGCTATTGCTACTGCTATTATTTTATAGCTTATCTTGGTGTTTAAACCCAGCCTTGGTGTGAGTGTCATTGTATTATTCTGGAGTAAATAATTCTGTTATACAGATAGTTCTCCAGTTACGACCAGTCACTTAATAACCGAAGTTACAAGGGCCCTGAAAAGTTAAATTTATAGTCTCTCCTCGAAGTTACAACTTCCCCCACCACCTCCAAAGTCATGTGGTCAAATTTCAGGTGCTTGGCAATTGGCTCGCTTAAGTGTATAAAGCTGAATTTGGACTTGCAACCCCTGATTCACATGGGTCTTTGTGACCCATTTAATGACTGTCATAAAATCGAGTCCAGCCATGTGGTGACTTGATTTATAACCACCACAGCCAAAATTCTAGGCTCAGTTGTCACAAAACAACTGTACCTACATTGGTTATATTAATCCTTTTTGTTCTGGCCTTCTCTTACTGGAGGTTCAGTCTTATTCTGAATCTGGTATGTGTAGCTTAGTACAGGGGTCTCCAAACTTGGCAACTTTAAGACTTGTGGACTTCAACTCCCAGAATTCCTCAGCCAGCAAAGCTGGCTGAGGAATTCTGAGAGCTGAAGTCCACAGGTCTTAAAGTTGCCAAGGTTGGAGACCATTGATATACCATCAAGGTTGGAGACCATTGATAAACCATCAAGCCAGTTGGCTGAGGAATTCTGGGAGCTGAAGTCCACAGGTCTTAAAGTTGCCAAGGTTGGAGACCATTGATATACCATCAAGGTTGGAGACCATTGATAAACCATCAAGCCAGCTGGCTGAGGAATTCTGGGAGCTGAAGTCCACAGGTCTTAAAGTTGCCAAGGTTGGAGACCATTGATATACCATCAAGGTTGGAGACCATTGATAAGCCATCAAGCCAGCTGGCTGAGGAATTCTGGGAGCTGAAGTCCACAAGTCTTAAAGTTGCCAAGGTTTGGAGAACCCTGGCTTAGCAGATCCATTTCCCACTAGCAGATGACACATCATAAGAAGACAGTTAGCTAATAATAGGATGGGCCCTCTGTGTGGTACTGATTTGAGGCTACGGATTCAGCTCATGTTTTCCTTTTTACATCCTTTCCTCCACTCAGGATTCCAGAGCACTCCAGAACTCCTGGAAGTATTTCAGACGGAGTTCTCCCTTCGGTTATTCTGGGGCTGTAAAGGAGCGCAGGCGGAACGGCGTGAACGACACAAGAAATTTGAACGGATCTTGACTGTGCTTTCTCAGAAACTAGAGTGAACTCATGGGAGAAGTATTCCTCCCTTCCCCCTCTGCCAGGCCAGCTGGAATGCAAGGCAACGGGTGGCAGAGATGATTAGTAAGAGGAGGATCACTCAGTGCCAGAATGAGATGTTGACCGGCATGAAACTTGAAGGCCTTCCAAGGAATGAATGAGCAGGAGGAACTCCTCCGTGGTAGACATTCCTTCTAGATCAACAGGGCCAGGGCTGTGGGAAGAAGAAATCTGGAAGCATTTTTAACCTATGCAAAGGAACCAGCCTGCAATAAAGAAAGTAGAGGATTGTTTTTAATTGGTATGTGCTATGAAAATAACTTTGCTCTCTGCCTATTCTTGCCCGATTTAGAAATTTCACAGCATTGGTTTAACAGACCCCAAAACCAGAAAATCACAGCTTCCAGGATTGTTATCTGCACCCAAAAGTTTTAAATCCATTCATATCCAAGTTAGACGGGTTCCAAGAATCCCTCCTGAATAGAAAAGCATTCTTCCTCAGTTGGAATATTTTTTCCTGTTTTTATATAGTTGTGATTCCGTTATGCAGGGCTGAATTCTGCAGTTAATATTTTTCCCTTTTTATTAAAAGTATGAGTCATGTATTACATGGAAAGCAACTTGCAACTGGTCTTTCCAGAATTTTTCTTCAACTTGAACGGTACTTGAGGAAAGTACTTTTATTGACAAGAGGTTGCCTTAAGAAGGGTTTTCTCCCTTACCTATACAACACCCGTGACCCGTCAAAACCGCGCTCGACTAAGCAGCGCCCGATTAAACCGCGTTGCTGACGTCATCAACAGGGCGACAACAGCCAGCGCGGAGAAAGAAGGGCGCTTTAAATAGCGCTTTGAAAGCAAGCCGATTCAACTTAAGGTAAGGGTTAGGTTAGGGTTAGGTTAAGGGTTAGGGTTAGGTTAAGGGTTAGGGTTAGGGTTAGGGTTAGGTTTAGGGTTAGGTTTAGGGTTAGGATTAGGTTTAGGGTTAGGTTAAGGATTAGGTTTAGGGTTAGGATTAGGTTTAGGGTTAGGTTTAGGGTTAGGATTAGGTTTAGGGTTAGGTTTAGGGTTAGGTTTAGGGTTAGGTTAAGGGTTAGGATTAGGATTAGGTTTAGGTTAAGGGTTAAGTTTAGGGTTAGGTTTAGGGTTAGGTTAAGGGTTAGGATTAGGTTTAGGATTAGGTTTAGGGTTAGGTTAAGGGTTAGGTTAAGGGTTAGGGTTAGGTTAAGGGTTAGGGTTAGGGTTAGGGTTAGGTTAAGGGTTAGGATTAGGTTTAGGGTTAGGATTAGGTTTAGGGTTAGGTTAAGGGTTAGGATTAGGTTTAGGTTAAGGGTTAGGGTTAGGTTAAGGGTTAGGATTAGGTTTAGGTTTAGGTTAAGGGTTAGGTTTAGGATTAGGTTTAGGGGGGTTAGGTTTAGGGGTTAATTTTAGGTTTAGGGTTTACAGCGTGCTTCTGTCTCCGCGCTGTTGTCGCCCTGTTGATGACGTCAGTGACGCGGTTTAGTCGGACGCGGTTTAGTCGGACGCGGTTTTGTGGTGGAACCTACAATACCTTGACAGCAGTTCAAGCGCGGAGAAAGCTTATATGTATCTCTTTTAATATAATACCAGTGGGAGTTCATGAAAGGTTTTCCCCAGCATCCAAAGCCAGTCCCTGAAGAACTGGGTATGACAAAAGAAAGACTTCCAACAGGATTCCCAGTGGGATGCTGTTTTCTCCCATGATCCAGAGATGGCCACCAACTTGGATAACTTTAATGAAGAATCATGAAGTTACCCATAGCTAACCGCATCATATCTCTCTGTCTCTCTCTTTCTCTCACTCACTCACTCACTCACTCTTTCTCTCTTTTGCTGAGGAACATAACAGAAAAGTATTGCTATAGTTGTGGATCCTTCTACTTGGCCACAATGGGAAGGGAAGACAACGCTAGATGAGTCTTCGGTCTGACGCAGTGCAGTTCTTAGTTCTTTTATTTCTCCAGCAGACGCTAGCAGCTACTCCCATAGTAAGGCATTCCCCACCCCCACCCCACCCCCCCAATCCACGTGGACAGTACTCGGCCCCCCCTCTCCAGATCTACGAACAATCCTTTTGCAACAGAAGCACTTTTGCCTAGTTGAGCACAAGTGGAGGTGAGGGGGAACATTCCCCCAACTGGTCTACCAATAGTGCTGGTCCAGTGTCAGACAAACAACACACCTGTTTCCTCCTTCCCCTCCCCCACTCTCTGTCCCCAACTTTTGTGCTGTCGGCTGCCTTGGCTTCCTGTGGCGTTTGCCTCCTTGATTTTTTCCTCCAGTTCTCACTCCCGTTGTGGTGTCCACTTCGCACAACGGAAAGGCAGAGGATCATCCTTTAGCTCCCAAACAGTGACGTAAATGCTGCAGATGTTAAAAAAGTCCACGCCTGGAGTCCAGAGGGACGAAAAGGCAACTGCACAGGCACCCACTAATTAATTCCCCCCCCTATTATTTACATAAAGTGTAAAAGGCACCCAGAAATACATTCCGCATCTTGAGAGAGAGAGAGAGAAGGGAGGGGCAAAGTTTTGTTCCCCTTCCCTTCCAAGGCTGGAGGGATAAAGAGCCGAGGCTACGTGACAGATTACGGGAACGTGTCAAACCGAATGGTAAAACAAATTGGTCACTGTATAAAACGACTTAAGAATACACGAGTGTCTTCTTTAAAAGAAACCGAGGCAGAAGAGGAAGAGGCCAGAGCCACCTGGTTTTTCCTACTTGGTGTCATGTATTCCCAAGGGGGAAACAAACCGGGTGATTCTGGCGCAGGCACTTTTGGAGTGGCTGAAGGAGCCGGGCTAATCAAATCCAAGAAAACGATAAAGTGCATTTCAAGGAAAGAATATAGAGATGTTGGTCTGGCACCAGTGTGGCCCTCGGACAAGACAGCTATGGTGAACCATTGAAGTAGCACTGGGAGTGACTGGTGTGGCCAGCAACTATCCTCCACACACACCCCCCCCTCCTCTGCTTCTAGTCAAAAGAACAGGCATAGCAGCAATCTTAAGGAGACACATTCCAGGCTTTCTAATCCAACCCGGTCTCCTCCTTGAATATGGACACACACACACACACACCCCGATTCCCAAGCGCCCATAATCCCCTTGAGGTTTGGACACAGTCTACTGAACGCAGCATAAAAGCAGAAGCTTTTTCCCTGGAGAGAGAGAAAGCGCCCTTTGCTCTGGCCAACCTGGCAGAGAAAGGAGGGACAGCCAGCTCCACTACTTGAAATAGGAACCGCAGTCCTTTCTGCTACCGCAGCGCCGCATTTCATCTGACGGGGCAACTACCACAGTCCAGAGCCGTTGAATTCAGGAATCTTCCTGTGTGCAAAAATTGCACGTTTTTTTCTTTATCTACTTTGGCTGAAGGGTAAATTCCTACGGAACGTTTTGTAACTCTGCCATGAAGATGGTGGAGGAAAGGAGGAGCAGTTACTAGCTGGAAGTCAACCCCGTCCCCCCGCCTCTCGTACTCCCCATCGGAGGAGGCCTTGCTTTCAGCTGGCTACAGCCATCATACTCTGCTAGTCAGTTCTTGTCTTGCAGTAGAGTGATTTGGTGCAAATTCCTTCTTTTTTTTTACCGTCTCAGCCAGAGCAAATATCACGGAGCTGTTTCCAGGCAATTGAAACTCCAACCCTCTCTTCCATCCAGAGACTGATGTTGGTGCAGCTCCTGGAACTTGGCTATCAGTTCCCCCCCCCCCCCTACTCAGTTCGCATTCAGTCGCAAATAGGAGGTAGGGACGTAACCCTCGCCCGCTTTACTACGCCTTCGCACACGGGTCCACCCATCGCCTTTGTCTTCCTCCATCAGGTGGAGCTCTTCGCCTTCCTGCATGGAGATGGTGCCCTCGCTGGAACCTTTGGGGAGCAAACGAAGGAGAAAGGGCATTGATTAGTTGAAGGCGAGAATACCTGGGGGGCAAAACTGTTCAAACCATCAGCAGCTGCCGGGGAAGAATTGGGGTGGGTGAATGATGTGCCAAGACTTTAAAGCAGGATAGCAATAGCAGTTAGACTTATACACCGCTTCATAGGGCTTTCAGCCCTCTCTAAGCAGTTTACAGAGTCAGCCTATCGCCCCCACAGTCTGGGTCCTCATTTCACCCACCTCGGAAGGATGGAAGGCTGAGTCAACCTTGAGCCAGTGAGATTAGTAATAGCAATAGCAGTTAGACTTATATACCGCTTCATAGGGCTTTCAGCCCTCTCTAAGCAGTTTACAGAGTCAGCATATCGCCCCCACAGTCTGGGTCCTCATTTCACCCACCTCGGAAGGATGGAAGGCTGAGTCAACCTTGAGCCAGTGAGATTAGTAATAGCAATAGCAGTTAGACTTATATACCGCTTCATAGGGCTTTCAGCCCTCTCTAAGCAGTTTACAGAGTCAGCATATCGCCCCCACAGTCTGGGTCCTCATTTCACCCACCTCGGAAGGATGGAAGGCTGAGTCAACCTTGAGCCAGTGAGATTAGTAATAGCAATAGCAGTTAGACTTATATACCGCTTCATAGGGCTTTCAGCCCTCTCTAAGCAGTTTACAGAGTCAGCATATCGCCCCCACAGTCTGGGTCCTCATTTCACCCACCTCGGAAGGATGGAAGGCTGAGTCAACCTTGAGCCAGTGAGATTAGTAATAGCAATAGCAGTTAAGACTTATATACCGCTTCATAGGGCTTTCAGCCCTCTCTAAGCGGTTTACAGAGTCAGCATATCGCCCCCAACAACAATCCGGGTCCTCATTTCACCCACCTCGGAAGGATGGAAGGCTGAGTCAACCTTGAGCCGGTGAGATTAGAACCGCTGAACTGCAGAAGTAGCCTGCAGTGCTGCATTTAACCAGTGCTTTTTGTCTAATTCAAAATTTCAGGGCATCGATAATTTTTTTCACTCAAAACTGTTTCCCTGCAGTTGGCAGATTACTGAGCTGTTTATTATAATGGACGGAAAAAAATTACATTCACAAAAAATTCAGCGGGAGGGGGGGAATCAAATGAATACTATACCCTGTTTTTTTTTAAAAAAATTGTTATTAAGACAGACTTAACACTTGCCTCTGTGGCCTTAACGCTGTCACCATTGTGGCCCCAAGAGTAGAACAAAAGAGACACACTTAGTGGATGCTCCCTCCACAGCACTGTTCTTGAGACTAGGAGAAAGCAATTGCTCTTTGGAGAAAAAAGGACTATTGACATGCATTCAGAGGTGGGTTTCTACCGGTTCGCACCAGTTCGGTAGAACCGGTTCGTCAAATCTACCGAACCGGTTAGAAGAGGTTCCACCAGAAAGCAGGCCACACCTACAGAAGAGGTTCCAAATTTTTTTTTTGAAACCCACCACTCACACACACACACACACAAACAGACTCACACAGAGAGAGAAAGAGAAAGAAAGGAAGAAATAAAAAAGGAAAAAGAAAGAAAAAGAGAGATGAAAGAAAAAAAGGAAAAAGGGACAGAGACAAAAGGAATGAGAGAGAGAGAGAGAGAGAGAGAGAGAGAGAGAGAACACATGGCCGGCAAGCCACTCCCACCAGGTCACATGGGTGGCAAGCCACTCCCACAAAGGAGGCCACACCCACAGAGTAGGTTCCAAAAATTTTTGAAACCCACCACACACAGACACAGAGTGAGAGAGAAAGAGAAAGAAAGGAAGAAATAAATAAATAAAAAAGAAAGAAAAAGTGAGAGAGAGATGAAAGAAAAAAAGGAAAAAGGGACAGAGAGACAAAAGGAAGGAAGGAAAGAGAGAGAGAGAGAGAGAGAGAACACATGGCCGGCAAGCCACTCCCACCAGGTCACATGGGTGGCAAGCCACTCCCACAAAGGAGGCCACACCCACAGAGTAGGTTCGAAATTTTTTTTGAAACCCACCACTGACATCCATGGTGCAAATAACACATACACGCACCAAACACCCCCCTCTTCCCCCCCACATATAATTGTGCCTTCTGAGGATGCAAGCTTTCACGATTAGGTATTTTGAAAAGCAGTTTCCTAATCCTTTGTGGTAAAAACAGTGCAATTAAAAATAGTCTGGGCAAGACTAGTGAAGAGCTGTGGGCTATTTCATGCTGAAACTTGGACAACTCAGTTATCATTGCTCTTCTGAACAGAAGCCTGCATTAAACCAGTGTTTCTCAACCTTGGCAACTTGAAGATGTCCGGACTTCAACTCCCAGAATTCCCCAGCCAGCATATGCTGGCTGGGGAATTCTGGGAGTTGAAGTCCGGACATCTTCAAGTTACCAAGGTTGAGAAACACTGCATTAAACGCCCATAAAAGTGAGATATGTACATGGCTAAGAATGTCAGCCCAGAATGGTTACCTCACATCTCGAGTGAAAGGTTGGGATTTAAAGAACTCGAATAATCTTTTCTTTTTTTAAAAAAGCATTTCTGTTCAGGAGTCACTTGGACTCTGTCTAAATCTAATGAATTAAATCAATGCCAAATTATTTTATATAAGTAATTGGAACTGCAGGTTTTAAATCAATTTTTGGTAGAGAACCAATCATGCATTTTGGGGGGGGGGGGATGGGGGGGGGCAAAGAAGAGAGGAAGGCAGGATTAGGAAATAATGCTAGGAGAGGCAGAGAAAGAGAAAGTAAAAGCCTAAAAGTGACAGATCTAAATTCCTTCCCCAAGACAGGCAAAATCACAAGACATGAAGAATAATACGTCCCATTCTACTGGGTGTATTTATTTCACAAGCCGAGGTGGCGCAGTGGTTAGAGTGCTGTACTGCAGGCTACTTCAGCTGACTGCAGTTCGGCTGTTCAAATCTCACCGGCTCAGGGTTGACTCAGCCTTCCATCCTTCCGAGGTGGGTGAAATGAGGACCCGGATTGTTGTTGGGGGCGATATGCTGACTATGTAAACCGCTTAGAGAGGGCTGAAAGCCCTATGAAGCGGTATATAAGTCTAACTGCTATTGCTATTGCTATCTATCTATCTATCTATCTATCTATCTATCTATCTATCTATCTATCTATCTATCTATCTATCTATCCATATCTCTTATCTATCTATCTATCTATCTATCTATCTATCTATCTATCTATCTATCTATCTATCTATCTATCATCTATCTATCTATCTATCTATCTATCTATCTATCTATCTATCTATCATCTATCTATCATCTATCTATCTATCATCTATCTATCTATCATCTATCTATCTATCTATCTATCTATCTATCTATCTATCTATCTATCTATCTATCTATCTATCTATCTATCGCCAAGGTGGTGCAGTGGTTAGGGTGCAGTACTGCAGGCCACTTCAGCTGACTGTTATCTGCAGTTCAGCGGTTCTAATCTCACCGGCTCAGGGTTGACTCAGCCTTCCATCCTTCCGAGGTGGGTGAAATGAGGACCTGGATTGTTGTTGGGGGCGATATGCTGACTCTGTAAACCGCTTAGAGAGGCCTGAAAGCCCTATGAAGCGGTATATAAGTCTAACTGCTATTGCTATTGCTATTGCTATTGCTATCTATCATCTATCTATCTATCTATCTATCTATCTATCTATCTATCTATCTATCTATCTATCTATCTATCTATCTATCCATATCTCTTATCTATCTATCTATCTATCTATCTATCTATCTATCTATCTATCTATCTATCTATCTATCTATCTATCTATCTATCTATCTATCTATCTATCTAATCTATCTATCTATCATCTATCTATCTATCTATCTATCTATCTATCTATCTATCTATCTATCTATCTATCTATCTATCTATCTATCATCTATCTAGAGCCAAGGTGGTGCAGTGGTTAGGGTGCAGTACTGCAGGCCACTTCAGCTGACTGCAGTTCTGCAGTTCAGCTGTTCAAATCTCACTCAGCTCAGGGTTGACTCAGCCTTCCATCCTTCCGAGGTGGGTGAAATGAGGACCCGGATTGTTGTTGGGGGCGATATGCTGACTCTGTAAACCACTTAGAGAGGGCTGAAAGCCCTATGAAGCGGTATGTAAGTCTAACTGCTATTGCGATTGCTACAAGGCAGTCCCTCTAAGCCAGCCGAACCAAAAGGATACATGTTTTGCCTCTGGTCTCAGCTATTCCACACAAACACAGCAACTCCCGAAGCTTCCCAAGATGCTATACCTTCAAACTGATACATGGCCACGCAGGTTCCGATGGGCGAGCCCAATTCCTCTTCAAAGTCCTCATCAAACTCTGTGTAAATGGGTTGGTTGAGCGTGTCCTGGCTCTCGTTAGAATGAGTAGTTTCCGGGCTAGAAGGAGAAAAGCCAGTATTGGGTATTTTTGTTGGCATTACAATCCATGGGGGGAGGGGATGCAGGGAAAAGCAAATCTGACGCCATCGTAATGAAGATAAAAATATTGCTTCTTGTAAGAAAGCTTCAACTGGCCTCCCTGATGGGACTTAACAATCTCTCTTTTTTCTTGATGTCACTAGTGAATAGATATACTCTAGGGAATATCTCCGTGATAGCCTCCTGCCACATACCTCCCAGCGTCCGATAAGATCTCACAGGATGGGCCTTCTCCGGGTGCCGTCGAGTAGACAATGTCGTTTGGCGGCTCCTCGAGGGAGGGCTTTCTCTGTAGCTGCCCCGGCCCTTTGGAACGATCTACCCCCTGAGATCCGGACCCTCCCCACTCTCTTGGCCTTCCGGAAGTCTATTAAGACCTGGCTATTCCGGCAGGCCTGGGGCTGCTGATCCTTGATTGAGTTCCAGCCCCACTAAGAATTGAGTGCATGTTGTGTTCTTTTAACTTGTCTTGTTCTTTGTATTTTACATTTTTTAGTATTTTTAAATTGTTTTTATGTAAGCCGCCGGGAATCCTTCGGGATTGGGCGGCATACAAATCCATTAAATCTCAATCTCAATTAAAAGGACAAGCCAACTTTGGCTCAGAACAGGAGGCCATATCTTTTTATTTTTTGAAAATTTTATTAATTTCATATATACATTCACAATTATATGATCTCATAACTGTTATTAATAATATGTATTTATAACAATTTTTTCCCCTACAGTTGACAATATACTTGAAATTGCTTTCTTACCATCCCATAACTCCATCTTATCTTACAACATTCCTACTTCTTCCTTCCTTCCTTCCCTCCTTTCTTCTCTCCTACCCTCCTTCTTTCCCTCCCTCCTTCCCCCTTCCCTCCTCCCTTTCTTCTCTCCTTCTCTCCTTCCCTGCCTCCTTCCCTCCTTCCTTCCCTCCTTTCTTCTCTCCTCCTCTCCTTCCTCTCCCCCTTCCTTTCCTCCTTCCTTCTCTCCTATATTCTCTCCTTCCTTCCCTCCTTTCTTCTCTCCTTCCTTCCCTCCCTCCTTCCTTCCCCCCTTTCTTTCTTCTCTCTTTCCTTCCTTCCTCCTCTCCTTTCCCTTCTCTCCTTCCCCTTCCTCCCCTTTACCCTTCCCCTCATCCTCCCTCATCCTCCCTTATCTCCCCTCTCTCCTACTCTTACATTCCCCAGGAGGCCATATCTTATGCTGTCTCCTGGGGATGGTAGCGGTTGTTTTATGCGCAGACACATGAGAGACATTTTACGCATCAGGTAAACCTTGCTTAGCAACTGTCTTGTGTTTGCTCTCGCAATGTTCATGCCCGCATTTACAGTCTCTGCACTGTCTCTCTTCCAGTCGGGCGTCTGCCATTACACTGTTAACACCTGACTTTTTCCCCCTTCCCCATCGCAGAGAGGAAAGATCGTTTAAACAAGCAATCGCTTCCTGAACTATCTTTCTCTCCAACACAGTGCATCCCTAAAAGTTAAGAAGATGAGCTCCCTCGACTTAATTATTGAGGGTGGATGAGTGAGTGAGTGGATTAGAACTCAAGGTAGCTGTAACTGCTGCCTGAAACTGACCGGATCCTAAGCAGTTTCACACTAGAGGCTTTTATTTGCCTCCTATATGGGGTGTGTGTGTGTGTGCTAGGCAAATATCCACAAAACACACTCCTTTGCAGGTGTCCTCCCCACTTTCTTGTAATCCTCCTCCTTTCCAATGAATGTCCAATGAATGAGACAAATATCAATTCTCCTCTTCCTAATTTTTGGAGAACGTCTCCTGGTTGTGTAAAGCATAGGAAACATGAAGTAAAAATCATTTCACATGGTTATGGTCATATGATTCTCGCTTTGTTGACCACTTTGTATAACAGCCAAGTTGCTGTTCCCAATTGTGATGAACGAGGACTATTTGTTTTCGTAGATAAAAGGTTTTGTCGGGGAAAGAAATCTGTCTCCAGCTTCTTATGGAAAGGGGGAAAAAAGTGACCTCAAACCTGGACAGGATGTGTCTTTTCCCTTCAAATCCAGTTCTAACTTCATTGAAGACTCAGAATTGCTCGAGAGGAGGAGCAACTGGCCGGATCCTGAGGAAAGACCTAGGAATCCTGCAGATCAGCACCACAATCTCCGGGATGACTCCCGAGGAACTACGGCAGCTGGAACTGCGGTGCGAGTGTCTCGGCCCCATCTTAGGAACCTCAAAGTGGCCCTTCTTTGACTGCTTGCTCTCACCTGTCCTTTTCATGGGTGCAGTTGTTGTTGTTGAGGGCACTGGCAGGATCCACGTGGCGGTTATAGCGGGTAACTGCGTCTGGGCGGTTGCTCAGCATCCTGCTCTCGGCATCCGCCAGCCAAGCCTATAAGAGAGGCCAAAAAGGTGGGCATGGATTACGGCTCCCCTGCAGAGGATTTGCCTCCTGGGATCTCTGCCGGCAATGCTAATGCAATGCTAAGGCGGTCTGCGAGACCGCCTACTGCCACATACCTCCCAGCGGCCGGTGAGATCCCACAGGGTGAGCCTCCTTCAGATGCCGTCAGCCAGACAATGTTGGCTGGCGGCTCCCCGGAGGAGAACCTTCTCTGTGGCTGCCCCGACCCTTTGGAACGAACTACCCCCGGAGATCCAGACCTCACCCACCCTCATGGCCTTCAGGAAAGCTGTTAAAACCTGGCTGTTCCGGCAGGCTTGGGGCTGTTGACCTCATTGTTGAGTTCCAGCCCCCATCAGATTGAGTGCATGTGTGATGTTTTAAATTGTTTTCTTTTATTTTTTATTAATTACTCTTCTTTTCGCTTTGTAAGCCGCCCGGAGTCCTCTGGGATTGGGCGGCCTATAAATCTACTAACTAACTAACTAACTAACTAACTAACTAACTAACTAACTAACTAACTAACTAACAATAAATAAACAATAAATAAATAGTTAATAATAAATAAATAGTAAATAATAAATAAATAGTAAATAATAAATAAATAGTAAATAAATGATAAATAAACAATAAATAATAAATAAATAAATAAATGATAAATAAATAGAAAATAAATGATTAATAAATAATAAATGATAAATAATAAATAATAAATAAATAATAAATAAATAATAAATAAATAATAAATAAATAATAAATAAATAATAAATAAATAATAAATAAATAATAAATAAATAATAAATAAATAATAAATAAATAATAAATAATTAATTGATTAATTAATTAATAAACTCCAAAAGGCAGAGCATCGGCTAATGGATCGCCAAGCCGTGATGCTCTAAAGAAGGCGTAAAGGCTCTCCCCAGGTTTACACCATCCTTGTTCTGGGCCGGCTCCGCCAAGCTCCACGCAGGGCAACAGGGATTTACGAGGAGCACTTGGGAGAGACAACTGAAGAGAGCCCCAAGCTCCGCGTGGCTGCTGCCGAACACACCCCGCTGGGAAGTTCCCTTGTGCAAATCTCCTTGGCCCGCGGGAAGCTTTATTTACCTCCTCTGAGCGGACACATGGAGCCACCGTGAGGTAAGAAGTCTAGAGCTAAAATCCAGCGATAACTGGCGAACCTCAAGCAAGCAGAGAAATCACTGCACCTGATTTACTGAGAGGTTCCCTCCGATCAGTGCAGAATGACGAACAAGTCACCATAGAAGTTCTACGTCTTTAATAAGGGCTTGACCCCACCAGCCCGATTCAAAACCACCTGTTAAGTATGATTCAGCAGGCCAAAACCCTGCTTCTTCCACCCTTTGCTCAAGCCACGATTCAATGTTAACTACTGTCCTATTCTTACTTGTAACGCAGCAGCAATTTCAAGAACGCATGCCTCTTTCCAAAATCTTGGGAATGCTCTCAGAAACCCTCTGAAAATTGCCCCTGGGCGGTATTTTCAAAAGTTAGTGATATGAATGCAATCAGATGGATGGTCTCTCTCCCCCCCCCCCCCCCACTTCTAAGTGTTGGTTATCACCTTTAAAGCCCCACATGGCTTAGGGCCAGAGTACCTTCGAGACCGCCTGCTGCCACATACCTCCCAGCGGCCAGTAAGATCCCACAGATTGGGCCTCCTTCAGATGCCGTCAGCCAGACAGTGTCGGCTGGCGGGCCCCTGGAGGAGAGCCTTCTCTGTGGCTGCTCCGACTCTCTGGAATCAGCTACCCCCGGAGATCCAGACCTTACCCACCCTCATGGCCTTCAGAAAAGCTGTAAAAACCTGGCTGTTCCGGCAGGCCTGGAGCTGTTGACCTCACTGTTGAGGTCCAGCCCCGATTAGAATGAATGTATGAGGGTGTTTGCTATTTTTAAACTGTTTTATTTTATCTTTTGTGTTTTTCTTACATTTTTTGTAAGCCGCCCGGAGTCCTTCGGGATTGGGGGCGGCATATAAATATATTTAATAAATAAATAAATAAATAAGTCCTTACTTCACATTTCTGAATCTCTAGACGCAACCTTTCAATATTGCCCAGGGTCTCTGAGATCTTTGGCTCCAAGCTGTTGGGGTCTCCCATCTGTGGTGTCTTTTGGTAAACATCCTTCATCTTATTTAAGGCATCCCTGAAACAAGGAAGAGAGCACAAATTGTTACTGCAGAGTAGATGACAAAAGGGAAGGGCAATCAAAGCTCAAAATGTTTGGAACAGAAGCAAGCCTGAATTAATACAATTAGTGTTAATAAACAGCTAATGAAATATTGCTGATTATCTTGTTAGCTTGATTGGCCCACCCTTCCCCCACCCACCAATTTTATTTTATTTTATTTATTGCTATAAAGGTAGCTGTTTCTACCAATCAAGAATCTTTCTATACTTTAAACATATTGACCGAGGTTTTGTAAACTTGAGTACTTTCCTTCAGTTTCACTGAATTATCATAAATGCTAACAGCTGTACCAATTAAAAGCTGTGGAAAAATTAAATGTGGAAAATTGCAAAGGACGATTACAGTAAATGCTGTGTGTGAGAAAATGCACTGATAATCAGTGATAATCAGCAGTTAATTCTGTTTATGAATTAAGAGAACATCCTAGAATTAGTCAACTAATTATTAACAACTATAGTGGGACAGAAAAGTGCCCTTTAAACTCAAGAGGCTACAGCTGGAATAGTGGCTTGCTTGCTGATCCAAGTTAACTGGCTTAGCATAAGCCAGTTAATTTAGTATCTGTTCTCTGAGGTTTGCACAGATTTGGTGTTCAGTCCCAATTCAAGGTGCTGGTGAAGTAACCATGCTGGATTACTATCTAAATGGTTTAATTAGGGAGAGGATATACTGGGTGCCCACCCTGAAAAAAAATGTGGGGAGCTGGGACTTGGGAATTTCTCAGGAACATCTCTCTTCCTCTGGACAGCTTTTCCCTCCCCCGAGGATGCTTTGGAAAATGGAATCCTCTAAGGCAGAATTCAAACTTGCTCCATCACAATAATGGGTTGACTTATTATTTTAAGCAGTTATTAATTATTGGGTTTATTAATCTTGTGATTTTCAGCAGCTTTTGTGAAATAAATTACAGAAAATAAAACTCTTGATAATCTTTGTAATGGGGCAAATGACATGTTAAAACAGTGTACGAATGGTTAAAAAGCCACGGCACAATTAAGCATGTATTTATAACACAGGGCAGATGTTTTTTTGCACCTCTGGAAGCTCTGGAACCATTGCAACATTGTCCTAGATTAATAGCGCAGATGGATTTCTGAAAAAAACACATATTAAACTCCTACTCTGCTACTTCTCTTTTCCCCCTGTAAAATGGGCAACCGACGGAATGTACGGGTGGTAGATGGAATGGGTGATGTGAATTTTAATACTGTATTTTTTATGTTTTTATTTCTATTTTTTAAATTTTAAATGTTTCTCGTCTGTTGTGAGCCGCCCAGAGTCCCTATGGGAGTGGGCGGCATACAAATTCTAATAAACTTGAAACTGGTAGAAAGTAGGGAATGTCCAGCCTGCTACTGCTGTTAGCTGTTTCCCACTCCTAATGGGGGAAGAGGAGGTTCGGTCTGGTCAGCTGGGCCATGGATATTGACTCTACATCATCCAAATGGGTGACAAACACAGGATCAGGACAGCTATTAAAACCTGCAAGAAAGTAATCTTAAGAAAGGGGACCACCCCCAAAAGGAAAACAGTGTTCTTTAAACTTAGCTCAATGTACACTGAATTTTAAGGGTGAAACTGGTCACACACTGCCTCCTGGTGGCAGTGTAAGGAATCATGTAAGGAATCATGTTTGATAGAGATTCAACCTGACCCAACATACACCATAACATTTAACATACTAACTAGATTTTTTTCTTGGCACTGACTAGTTGTCCTTTCTTTTTTTATTAAAAATTTTGAAAAAAAAAACTTTTACAAATATTTACCTCCCTCCCCCTACCCTCCCCCCCAACCCCCCCCCAGAACCAATACAAGGTATAAATCTTTAACAAAGATATTCTAAAATGAGCTTAAAAAAAAGTATCATCTTTCATTTGAGCTTTAACTCCTCTTTGCTACGCTAGCTCTAAACAAATTATATCATTCCTTGTTTCTTCAGTCATAAACTATCTGGAATTTCTTAGTCACGTATTTATTTTGAGTATAGTCAATCCATCTTCTCCACTCCAATTTATATCTCTCATTTGAATGGTCCTTGAGATATGCTGATATTTTAAGCCATCTCTGCTAGGTTTGTTACTTTTAATGTCCATTCTTGGGAAGAGCCGTGGCGGCGCAGTGGTTAGGGGTGCAGTACTGCAGGCTACTTCAGCTGACAGTTATCTGCAGTTCGGCTGTTCAAATCTCACCGGCTCAAGGTTGACTCAGCCTTCCATCCTTCCGAGGACCCGGATTGTTGGGGGCGATATGCTGACTCTGTAAACCGCTTAAGAGAGGGCTGAAAGCCCTATGAAGCGGTATATAAGTCTAACTGCTATTGCTATTGCTAATAGTAGGCAAATCTTCCTTCTTCCAGTATTGCGCCACCAGCAGTCTTGCTCCGGTTATTAAATGCAAAATCAGGTTAGTCTCTACAACTGCACAATCAGTAATTATACCTAACAAAAATAACTGAGGGGTAAGCTTTACCCTTTTTTGTCCAATGAAATCTATTGCTGGAGAAGTTGACGGAGTGGCATTTGCAGCAAATATTATCTGTGGGATTCTGGGCCAAATGCTGTACTGCGCCTCTCCCTTCACATTTACTTTTAAAGAAGTAGCATGCTTTTTCTCTGACATACAAAACTTTTATTTCTTGGTTCTGCACCTACCCTGGATTTCTCATAATTTTCTCTCAAACTAACCTTATTGCCCTAGTTCCTAGCCACCTTTCTTGGTTTTTTTTTACTAGATCTTTGTAGCAAAAACGCAGAAAAAAGTTAGAGATCTCTTTGTTGGATTAGACCACAGATCTTGGCCTAGTCTCAAAATCTCCTACAAAGTTAAGTCCAACTTAACCTACAAAGACCCTGGGAAAGGAGATGTTCCCAGTCCTGGTTGCAGAGAGCATGACCAAGGAGGCAGGCAGGCAGGAGAGGACACCTCCTGTACATCCCACAGTGAGTATTAGCTCTTAGAGTGGTTTTTCTTTTCTCTTTCAGATGCCGCAGCAGTCACTGTCCTTATCACTCAGCTGTCCTCATCTCTTCTTCCACCGCCTGCTTGATCTCATGGAACATTTGCTGTTACCAGCGCAGCAGATTGCAATCCAGGAGGCTGGCAAGGGTTCTAGTAGCCCAGAGACCTTTGAATGGTGGGCAGGAGGCAGGACCAGGAAGGGAGAGATGTGGCAAGAGTAGGGGAGGCTTTCCTCTGGCTCAGAACAGCTTCAAAAAGCAAAATGATAACACAAATGTGTGCACATCACTGATTCTTCCATTTCCATTCCATTTCTTAGACTTGTATGCCGCCCTATTCCCCGGAGGGACTCAGGGCGGCGAACAAACATATGGGGAAGGGGACAATACAAAAACGAACGAAACAAGACAGGATACAAAGACAAATTAAAAACCGCCTGCTGCCAATTACCTCCCAAAGACCCGTTAGATCACACAGAGTAGGCCTCCTCCGGGTTCCGTCCACCAGCCAATGTCATCTGGCTACCACCCGGGGGAGGGCCTTCTCTGTAGCAGCTCCAGCCCTTTGGAACGAACTCCCCACGGAGATTCGGACCCTCACCTCTCTCCAGGCCTTCCGGAAAGCCGTTAAAACCTGGCTGTGCCAGCAGGCCTGGGGTTGATGAGTTCCCCTCTCCTCTTGACCTGTGTGGCTGTGTGGTTCTTGGCTATTTTAACTACTTGTATTGTGTTCTATGTTCCCTTTCCCCTTTTGAGTTGTTCGCTGCCCTGAGTCCCTCCCGGAGAAGGGCGGCATACAAATAAAATAAAATAAATCTAATCTAATCTAATCTAATCTAATCTAATCTAATCTAATCTACACAACAATCAACAATTCGAGTAGGGCTGGGAACTCATCAGCCCCAGGCCTGCCGGAACAGCGAGGTCTCAGCGGCTTTGCGGAAAGCCTGAAGGGTGGTGAGGGTCCGAATCTCCACGGGGAGATCGTTCCAAAGGGCCGGAGCAGCCACAGAAAAGGCCCTCCCCCGGGGGGGTCAACAGTCGACATTGGCTAGCTGATGGTATCCGGAGGAGGCCTAATCTGTGGAATCTGATTGGTCGAAGGGAGGTAATTGGCAGGAGGCAGTCTCTCAAGTACCCAGGTCCGATACCATGTAGGGCTTTAAAAGTAACGACTAGTACCTTGAAGCGCGTCCGGAGTCCAACAGGCAGCCAGTGCAGCTCGCGGAGGATAGGTGTAACGTGGGTGTACCGAGGCGCACCCACAATCGCTCGCGTGGCTGCATTCTGGACAAGCTGAAGTCTCCGAATGCTCTTCAAGGGCTGCCCCATGTAGAGCGCATTACAGTAGTCCAGTCTTGAGGTCACAAGGGCGTGAGTGACTGTTCTGAGGGCCTCCCGGTTCAGGTAGGGACGCAATTGGTGCACCAGGCGGACCTGGGCAAATGCCCCCCTGGTCACAGCCGACAAATGGTGATCTAAAGTCAGCTGTGGATCCAGGAGGACTCCCAAATTGCGAACCCTGTCTGAGGGGCGTATAATTTCACCCCCCAGCCTGAGAGATGGAATATAAGGCCAATATTTGGGAGGGAAAAACACAAGCCACTCGGTCTTGTCGGGATTGAGTGCAAGCTTGTTCATTGCTTGTTCTTGCTTTATGCTAGGTGAGACTAATAGCTAAAAAGATCTTTATTGTTAAGCAAGCTTGCAAAATCTTCAAATAGGAAAGGACCAAAGAGATACTTTCCCCCTTCGATGAAGGCATGATTGTCAGGGATATTCAAATCAATATTAATCACGGAACTTGAAGGAGGCGATTTTCTGAAAGGTCAGAACTCTTTTACTGGTTCCACCACAAAACCGCGGTAGACTAAAGCGCGTGTGACTAAAGCGCGGTGACAAAACCGCACCGTCAAAACCGCGCGACAACAGCGCACCGACAGAAGCGCGCTGTAACATAACCCTAAAAATAACCCTAAACCTAACGCTAAACCTACCGCTAAACCTACCCTAAACCTAACCCTAAACCTTACCTTAAGTTAAATCGCGCTTCTGTCGGCGCGCTGTTGTCGGCGCGCTTTTGACATCGCGGTTTTAGCGCCGCGGTGTTGTCGGCGCGCTTTTGACGTTCGCGGTTATGTCGTGCCACGCTTTTGCTTGGAAAAAACTTTCTTCTTTTTTTGGACTGCCTCGATCACAGGAAGGACAATTAATAGAATAATGCTATGACTCTGACCTTTGATCCAGCTCTTTCTGCAACTCCCGGCTTCTTTCTTCAATCTTCTTCTGCAATTTTTTTCTCCTCTGCTCTGGAGGCAAATGGCTAAAATCTTCTGTGATCACAGTCTGGCAGTAGGAAAAGACACATATTATTTCCCCCCAGCCCAGAAGCTTCTCTTCTGTCCGCAAAACCAACTTTTCTCCCACAGGCTGTTATCTAAGTGTGCCACCTGATCATCTTTCATTGCACAGTCAAGATAGTCTGTAGGCAATGATTCCCTATAGCCCCAGAATTCTGTTGTACCTACCTAGCTTTGATTCTACAGCTGGGAACAATATTCACATAAATAATGCTTTTAAACATTGAACCACCTTCTTTCCCACAAGGTTTTGGGGTTTCAATATCCCGTATTTCAAAGGCTAATGATTCTGGGAGTTGAAATGCTAATACACAGTTGCAGAAGATTAATACAAAACTATTTGTGGTTTCATTTATTTTCATTTTTTCATTTAGTTTCATTTTTCAGATAGTGGTTATCTATCTATCTATCTATCTATCTATCTATCTATCTATCTATCTATCTATCTATCTATCTATCTATCTATGGTATCTATCTATCTATCTATCTATCTATCTATCTATCTATCTATCTATCTATCTATCTATCTATCTATCTATCTATCTATCTATCTATCTATCTATTATATCTATCTATCTATCTATCTATCTATCTATTATATCTATCTATCTATCTATCTATCTATCTATCTATCTATCTATCTATCTATCTATCTATCTATCTATCTATCTATGGTATCTATCTATCTATCTATCTATCTATCTATCTATCTATCTATCTATCTATCTATCTATCTATCTATTATATCTATCTATCTATCTATCTATCTATCTATCTATTATATCTATCTATCTATCTATCTATCTATCTATCTATATCTCTATCTATCTATCTATCTATCTATCTATCTATCTCTATCTATCTATCTCTATCTATCTCTATCTATCTCTATCTATCTCTATCTATACTATCTATCTATCTATCTATCTATCTATCTATCTATCTATCTATCTATCTATTATATCTATCTATCTATCTATCTATCTATCTATCTATCTATCTATATCTCTATCTATCTATCTATCTATCTATCTATCTATCTATCTATCTATCTATCTATCTATCTATTATCTCTCTCTCTCTCTCTCTCTCTCCCGACCTACCTACCTACCTACCTACCTACCTACCTATCTATCATAAACCTGTTGATTATTGGATTTATTTCTCCAGTGGAATGCAAAATAGCTGGGAGATCTACGTTGAGGATAGGTGATTGATCCATTGGCAAAACAATAAGACCCCAGTGAGTAAGCTCACACATCACACTACATCAAACCTAAACAAACTACATTGTGCCTTAGTACGATGGAGGAATCCAGCCTCATGTGGTGTGTGAACCAAGAATGATGTCAGAACGTTGTGACTTATTCCTTACATTCTCGCATACTGATATTTAATTATTTGTACCACTGACTATCAAGGGTTTTTTTACAATAACAAGTTAAGCCCCAAAACTTTGAAAGTAAATTGAACAATTAAAAACCTGCTGAAAATCTGCAATTTTAAGATATTTTCAAAAGTCATAAAACATTTAGGTCTTCAGTTCAGGAGGACACATTTTCAAGAGACCTGGAGCACCTAGCTTGGGACCCACAGAGAAAATGTTATTTCAAGTAACCTGGAACGATGCTGTACAGGACTCCAAACTGAAAATCAGTGTGTAGTCTTAGCCAGTAATTGCTTATGAGTAGACAATGAGAACAACTAAGCATTATCTTCCTGTAGTTACACATTGAACATGGTTTGGACATGGACTGTGGGAAGAGCAATATTAAAATATTAACCATGAATATCTCTAAGCATGTGCATGTGCATTAGAGAGCCGAGGTGGCGCAGTGGGTAGAGTGCAGCACTGCAGGCCACTTCAGCTGACTGCAGTTCTGCAGTTCAGCAGTTCAAATCTCACCGGCTCAAGGTTGACTCAGCCTTCCATCCTTCTGAGGTGGGTATATAATATTTATATAAATATATATATTTATTTATTTATTTAGTGTCACAATCCCTGGTATGCCCCAATTATGGGTGGAAGCTAACTGCTTCCATATATTTATTTATTTATTTATTTATTTATTTATTTATTTATTTATCAGCAAAAATACAACACACACACACACACACACACAAACATATATATGCCAGTTTTCCAAAATACTCAAAATTTCCCCTACTGGTTACCAGAACCAGTCCAAACCAGCTGAATACCACCTCTGAAGCTAATAGATGGACTTCTCCAAGTGCCAGCAACTGGCTCCCGCTCCTCCCCATAATTGGAACCATGTATAATTCTGCTCTGGAAAGAGCTTCATTTTAGGGATGGGGAAATACTTTTCTTGAGTACCTTTCTTTTTTTTTTTAGTGTCTAAGTTGCATAATGGATACACTAGGCAATTCATACCTCCCTTATCCTTTTCTAGGGGTATATAATATAACACAATTAAAAGGAGGAATTTTCTGCCATCAAACATGGCTACGGCCACCAACGTATCGTTTTAAAAAAATGGGACTAGAGAAATTCATATGTGATCAGACTACCAGTGACTTTGGGGATGCTCATTCCCTCCAGAATCTCCATGCCTTGACTATTAGTTGTTGGGGAACGATGGTAGGGAAGACTTTTCCTTTCCATAGTTGCAATTTCCTCACTCTATATGGAGCAAGAATGTGGATGTGAATCCTTGTCCTGATCCAGCAGACTCTTAGTTACTCTGTCTCTTGCTGTGTAATCCTTTTAAAATTTCTAAAGACAATTGCTTAAAATCTTGGTTTAGTTCTGCCTTACCAATGTGAAACTTACCAACAAGGAAACTGAATGGATTTTCCCCACTAGAAATGTCTTTTTTCCCCATATTCACTGAACTGAGTAATTACGGTTCCACCACAAAACCGCGGTAGACTAAAGCGCGCTCGACGAAAGCGCGTACGTGACGTCATCACAGCGCGACGAAAACAGCACGCTATGAGCGGTAAACTTAAAATTAATGCGTAAATCTAAACCTAACCCCCCCAAACCTAACCCTAAACCTAACCCTAAGCCTAACCCTTAACCTAACCCTAAACCTAACCCTATACCTACCCTTAACCTAACGCTAAACCTAACGCTAACCCTTAACCTAACCCTAAACCTAACCCTTAACCTAACACTAAACCTAATGCTAACCCTTAACCTAACCCTAACGCTTAACGTAACCCTAACCCTAACCCTAACCCTTAACCTAACCCTAAACCTAACCCTAAACCTAATCCTTACCTTTATGTGAATCGGCTTGCTTTAATTTAATTTTAATTTATTTTTAATTTTATTTGTCGCGCTGCTGATGACGTCACGTACGCGCTTTCGTCGGGCGCGCTGTAGTCTACCGCGGTTTTGGCGTGCCACGAGTAATTACGGCTTCAAAGGAAACAGCAGAGGGTTAGGATCTAGAGTGCGTATGGATTTTCACCTTTATCAGCACATAAACCACAACTGATTTTCTACCTGGCAGGAGCCCCTGGTGATGGTGCCAGCAGCAGAAGACAAACGACAGCGATTTTTTGAGCAAACAAAGTTTTTCCACTTACCCCCCGTTTGAGGCTGCGGAAGGACGTGATGCGGGGTTTGACTGTCTTATTGATCTCGTTCAAACAGTAAGACAGAGGGTCACGGGTGAATTTGGGGGATGGAGGTCCATTGATGGCAGAGGAGGAGGAGGAGGCGGAAGATGAAGAGGAAGGGCAATTTATAGGGGAGAGGGGAGGGGTCGGGAGCTAGCGACAGATAAGGGCCATGAACAGGAAATAAAGGGGGAAAAAAAGACACACAAAAGGATGGGAAAAATATGTTGTAAGAAAATGAAAAGACACACATACGAAAAAAAATCCCCACCACCAGGAAAAAACACTACAGTACATTCCATCTATATTGCAAACGTCCTCCTAATAGAAAGGACTACATTGGCCGATAGTTGAGAAGGGCTGCTTTCAGTAGAAACAGCAGGTGACGTTGGCTACCACATTCGCCAGGCAAGGCAATAACTATAAATCCGCGCGGTCCAATATAACCGGAATGTACTGTAACAAAACCCAAGAATACACGGGGAAGAGACAACAGCACACAAGGCACAGAAACACCTGGCCACCAGGGAGCAAATGAAAAAAAAAGATGAGGGGTGTGGCAAGATGCAGAGCTGACTTGGCATTGGCATATCTCAGGGCAACATGGCATAGTTCCTTCCCCCCCTCCCCCTGCTCTCCCTTCCCCACCCCCACCCCAATCCCCAGTCTTGCAATCTGGCTCTCAAAATCTGTTATGTGGGAGGGCTAAATTGGCCGTAAGCTTCAAAGTTATCATCTGAAGACAATGTTAAGAGCCGAGGTGGCGCAGTGGTTAGGGTGCAGTACCGCAGGCCACTTCAGCTGACTGTTATCTGCAGTTCAGTGGTTCAAATCTCACCGGCTCAAAGGTTGACTCAGCCTTCCATCCTTCCGAGGTGGGTGAAATGAGGACCCAGACTGTGGGGGTGACATGCTGACTCTGTAAACCACTTAGAGAGGGCTGGAAGCCCTATGAAGCGGTATATAAGTCTGCTATTGCTATGTTAGTAGCCAAAGATGGAAAGCCTTTGAAGAGAGCCAGAGACTATTCCCGCGCAGCACTTCAGATCATGTATTTAACCCATCTCACTCCTTCAAGGCTTTGGGTCTTTTCCTGGGATGGTGCTACTGTTGCTCAACACCATTAAAAGTGCAGTGTGTTAAGGAGTTGCAGAGCGGTGCTGGACGAGCTCCTTCAGGCGCCCAGGAGTGCCCTATTGCCTTTTCATGGAAGGATCCACAGGTTTCAACAGAATCACCCATATGAGGAATTCTGAGAGTTGAAATCAGTGGTGGGATTCAAATAATTTAACAATCGGTTCTCTGCCTAATGCCCAGCTGAGTAGGTGGGGCTCGGTGGTCATGTGACTGTGTGGGCGTGGCCAACTCAAGGTCACTCAGGTCGATGGGCGCTTCGCCTTTGTTGTTACAATGGTAATAAGGGTTAACCGGAGAGGCAGTTTCTGTAAGCAGGGCAACAAAGATGAGGCTAGAAACAACACCAGAATGTTCCTTCCTGCCTTCCTTACAGGATTAGCCCTGTAAAGTGGAAAAAACAAAAGGAGATTTCTTCCAACAACCGGTTCTCCGAACTGCTTAGAAAGTTACCAACCGGTTCTCCCGAATAGGTGCAAACCGCCTGAATCCCACCACTGATTGAAATCCACATATCTGGAAGGTGCTTAGGCTAGAAGAAGCTGGTTATCTATCCAACCATCTATCTTCTTTCCAAGGTCAATACAGATCCATCTTTGCGGCAGCCAATTTAAGAGGGACATAGATATGGAAATGCCCTGTTCAGCTCAGAAGAACTTGTTCATTTTGCTTTAAAATCTCTTGAAGCACTGCTGACAAGATAAAATGCTCTAGGTAGGAGATAATAACCCAAATAGCATTGAGTTATGTTAGCAGGATGAGACTTGATCAAATCTCACCTCACATCTGAACTGGCCATATTTGCCTTAGGCAAGGCCTGCTTCCTCTCACCTCTTCTGGTAGTACAATAAAGACAATATGTAGTAGTAACTTAAGTTGTTTAGGCAACCAAAATGACTTACGTTTAATAATGTAAAGCTTTATCAATTATGTTTGCCAAAGCTTTGGTAATTATACCCACACTAAACAGGCAAACTTTACTTAATGTTGACTTGCAGGTTAAGGAATCCAACTGTTCTCTCATATAATTTATTAGAGAAAGAGAAAGTAATTTGAGACAGTTTATAAACTCCTCTAAAACACAGTAATCTAGAAAGTGAACTACCCTCCAGACGTGACCCGACAAATGCGCGCACGACAAAAGCGCGCCGATGAAACCACGGCGAGGAAACCGCGATGTCATAAACACGCCCACAACAACACGCCAACAAAACCGCACCCACAAAAGCGCGATTTAAGTGAGGTAAGGGTTAGGTTCAGGGTCGGTTTAGGGTTATTAGGTTGTTATTAGTTGTTCGTTGAAGGGCGCTTTTGTCGGCGCGCTGTTGTCGGCGCACTTCTGCGCTCATTCGTCGGCGCGATTTCGACCTTGCGGTTTTCTCTCCGCGGTTTCGTCGGCGCGCTTTTGCCGAGCGCGCCTTTGTCGGTGAACCCCCTCCAGGTTATCTCTTGTAGGCTCAAAAGCAGCTTAGCAAGCTCCTTGGGGTAGAATTCACGAATGGCGTTTTGTCTTTCCTGCCTCGAAGTCATTCGTGAATTGGCAAGGCAGTAAAGTCTACATATGCACAGAGGCAAGGAGGGCAGTAAGGAGCACATGGAAGAAACCATGCAGTAGGACAGTGGTTCTCAAACTTGGCAACTTAAGACTTGTGGACTTCAACTCCCAGAAGAGCTGGCTGGAGAATTCTGGGAGTTAAAGTCCACAAGTCTTAAAGTTGCCAAGTTTGGGAACCACTGCAGTAGGAGGACAGAGAAGTAGGCAAAGAAGAGGCCAATTACAGATGTGAGCAAAGGCTGTGGAGCTTTTGCGCAGCATCTGCATTGCAAGATTAATAGGAACAGATGAGGCTAAGAAAACATTTGCGCTCAGAGCTAAAAGGATAGGGGGTGGGAGAACACGTTCACTTCAGATATAAGGCAAGAGAGGTCCAGGACTCTCTAGATGGCGATGGGGGGAAAAGTGGGGGGAAAGAGGCCCTGTGTGGATGGGAAAAGGAGGCCTTTGGTAAAGCCCAGGCCGGCTGAATGAGTGTCCTCCCAAAGGATATGAAAGAACCTCTGGGGAAAATTAGCAAGAAGCGAAATGAGAGCTTCCTGAAGCAGCCCTTGGCCTCTGACATCATCCTCTCCAGCACATGAGCCCACGGGGTCATCTAGGGACTACGGGGGAAAAGGACAGGGGCAGCTGGGAATGGCTTCTTGGAATATGCCGTCCTAGGGGCAGCCTTCCAAGGCCTCCACAGTGGAGGCTTGAGCAACAGGAGACTGATGAGATCCAGTGGCGGAGAGGGAAGGGATGTTCTAGCTAAGGCCCTCTCCAGCCGCAGATGTAATAGCCAAGCTCTTATCTTGGCCCCAGATTTTTCCTGAGCAGCGTTGATTTGGCTCAGAAAGCCAGAAAACCAAGCTCTTTCATGAGGACTAGTGCGAACAGCTGGAAAGAAGAAAGAAGTCAGCCAGGGAATGAATGGAGATAGCCATGAGTGCTAGTATGGCAGCTTGCAGGCTTCCACAGGGTATTTCGGCTGAGAGATCGGTTCCACCACAAAACCGCGGTAGACTAAAGCGCGCTCGACGAAAGCGCGTACGTGACGTCATCACAGCGCGACGAAAACAGCACGCTGTGAGCCGGAAAATTAAAATTAACGCGTAAATCTAAGCCTAACCCCCCCAAACCTAACCCTAAACCTAACCCTAAGCCTAACCCTAAGCCTAACCCTAAACCTAACCCTTAACCTAACCCTAACGCTTAACGTAACCCTAACCCTAACCCTAACCCTTACCTTTATGTGAATCGGCTTACTTTAAAAGCGCTTTTTAAAGCGCCCTTTTTCTTTCTCGTCGCGCTGCTGATGACGTCACCTACGCGCTTTAATCGGGCGCGCTTTAGTGGACCGCGGTTTTGACGTGCCCCGGAGAGATCTGCTGCGGCAGGCCAGCAGCCTGAAAGTCAGGGGCAATTAAATGCAACAGAGCTTCTGTGGAAATCCAGGATTTCAGAGTAACGTTCACACACAGCAACAACATTGTGATTATCCTTTCCCTTCCCCTCTATTCCTGCCCCCCCCAATACTGCTGGTTTGTGGATCCAGGAGATATTAAGAGAGGAATGGCAGAAGGCCAATCGTTCTCAATTCGCTTCAGGAAGTCTGCCAGCCCTCTATATCGACTCTCACCTTATTCTTCCTGCTGAAGAGCCAGCGTTTCCCCTTGTTCTTGCCGAGCAGTCGGGGATCCAGACGGCCGTCCAGGGTGCCCCGCGGAGTTCCCAGGCTGCTATCGGAAGAGGTGCGATTCATGGCTGGCTGAAGTCTTCAAAATCCATGTCTCCTGGCCTCTCAAACCTGATTTGTGCAGTTCGATCAACATTTGCGAGTCCTAACGGGTGAAAAAGCATCCTTGTGAAGATGAACAGGGAAAAGCTCACCCAAAAAACTGTCAACCCCAGCCCTCACTGAGCCCACAAGAGAGATTAGTAGCAAACTCCATATTGACCAAGAATGGATCTAAGAGCGCCAATTCTAAGAGCCAAGGGTGGCGCAGTGGTTACGGTGCAGCACTGCAGGCCACTTCAGCTGACTGTTATCTGCAGCTCGGCGGTTCTAATCTCACCGGCTCAAGGTTGACTCAGCCTTCCATCCTTCCGAGGTGGGTGAAATGAGGAGCCAGATTGTGGGGGCGATGTGCTGACTCTGTAAACCGCTTAGAGAGGGCTGAAATCCCCATGAAGCGGTATATAAGTCTAACTGCTATTGCTATTGCTAATCTCACCGGCTCAAGGTTGACTCAGCCTTCCATCCTTCCGAGGTGGGTGAAATGAGGACCCAGACTGTGGGGGCGATATGCTGACTCTGTAAACCGCTTAGAGAGGGCTGAAATCCCATGAAGCGGTATATACCGTATATACTCGAGTATAGGCCGACCCGAATATAAGCCGAGGCACCTAATTTTACCACAAAAACTGGAAAAGTTATTGACTCGAGTATAAGCTAGGGTGGGAAATGCAGCAGCTACCGGTAAATTTCAAAAATAAAATAGATACCAATAATGTTTTTGAATATTTATTCAAAGAAAACAGTAAACTAGCGGTGTATTCAATGAAATACTTCACTCACCTCATGATGCTGATGTCCCGCTGTGATGATGATGTCCCGTGCAGCCGCGGGAGCGATGTCCCGCCTCCTATGACACACGGCACAGTGATTCCTATCATTGGATCACTGTACCAGAGGAGGTGGGACATCGCTATGTGGCTGCTTGCCATAACAAGGAGGAGGTGGGACATCGTTGCAGAGCGGCAGGAGGGGGAGGAAGGGGAATCGTAAGACAGCCCTGCATTACATTAGAAGGTGAGGAGGGGGGATGGTGCGGTGCGCGCTGCGCGGCAAACTGACACAGAGGGAGGGGAAACTCACAGGGGCACTGGGCCATTCACGAGTGTCACCCGCGGCATGGCCCCCGCCCCTTTTTCTCCCCATTTCGGGCAAATTTTTCACTGACTCGAGTATAAGCCGAGGCGGCTTTTTTCAGCCCAAAAAGTGGGGCTGAAAACTAGGCTTATACTCGAGTATATACAGTAAGTCTAACTGCTATTGCTATTGCTAATTCAGTCATGCAGTCGTGAGAGTGGCTTAAATGTAACTTCTCAGTAAAGGTCAAAGAACAGATTGAATAATTTTTAATTAAACAAAATAAATTATCCTTCCTGACGCCTGTCCACAGGACTGTTTCTGAGCACAACCATAATTCAAAGGCAGAAAACACCTTTGTCGGCAACAACCCCCCTTCCCCCCCTCCCCTACCTTCCCCAGGCAAAGGATATTAGGTACCCCTGTTGGAAAGAGTTGGGGTTAACAGAAAATCCACATTCTTTCCAGCCTCTGCCACACGGGGATGAATAAGATGTCTTCAGATACCTACATTTTTTTCATCGACCAGCTCTGCCGCTGCCTTCATGCCCTCCAGGCATTTGCCGATGATTGGGCATGACTGCTGTGCTATCTCTGAAAAAAATGCTGTAGCCCCCCTTGAGCGCCGCGGTCCGTCTTTCGTCCATCCTCTGCATCTTCTAGAAAGCAAGCAAGAAGAAAAAAAGAGGACTCAACAATCATTGAGATATGAGGATTATTCACAATACCCAATTGCTGTTGTTTTAGATAACACCACGGGGTACTTGAGAGATCCGCCTGCTCGCCAATTACCTCCCACAGACCATTAGATCTCACAGGGCGGCTCCTCCGGGTGCATCTACCAGCCATGCCACCTGGCTATACCCAGGGGAGGGGCCTTCTCTGTGGCAGCTCCGGCCCTCTGGAATGAACTCCCTGCAGGGATTCGGACCCTCACCCTCTCCAGGCCTTCCGAAAAGCCGTCAAAACCTGGCTTTGCCGGCAGGCCTGGGGGTTGATGAGTTCCCTCCCCCTCTCGACATGTATGGTTGTGCGACTATTTGTCCACTTTTATTATTTGTATTTGTCTTTTTATGTTCCCCCTTTTTTTCCCCCTTTGAATTGTTCGCCGCCCTGAGTCCTCCCGGAGAAGGGCGGCATACAAATACTAAAATACCACCCATACCATATTTCTTTTTTCCCAATATATTTTTATTATTTTATATTTCAAACAATGCAGTAGCGCGAAATCAGAGTGACTATACATTCACATATATACAGCTGGTCACAATTATTGACAATTAGCCTACTTAGCAATAGCAGTTAGCAATAGCAGTTCGACTTATATACACTTCATGGGGCTTTCAGCCCTCTCTAAGCAGTTTACAGAGTCAGCATATGCCCCCAACAACAATCCGGGTCCTCATGTACTTAATACATTATCATCTTTCTGTGCAATCACAATAGATACAGTTTTTTCCAGTCTTGTCACCTTGTCTTATACCAGTCATAAAATCTGTTCAGACTTCAAAATATTCTGATTCCCCCTTTATTTTTAAGTTCAAGAGTGAGCCTTATCTGCTTTTGCACAGGCCAACTCTTTTCTGATATATCTAGCTCTGATGGTGGTTTTCTTTTTTCCAATATTGTGCATAAGTTATGCGCGCCGCAGTTAGTACATGAATATTAAATAAGTGTATCTTTCTTAAACCCCTCTGGTATTATACCTAGGAGAAAGTTTTCCGGTTTAAACAAGATTTGGTCTCCCACCATTTGTTCTAACCTGATTGAGTCATTTTCCAATAATTTTTTGCCTCATTGCACGTCCACCACATATGATAAAAAGTTTTTACACTTCCAACAATTTGGATCCAGATTTTTAAACATTTTGGATCCACGGGAGACTTTCTTATTCACAAAATAGTAGCCACAATGGGTGTGGTCAGTCACTAACAAGTTGACAAGAAAGCTAAGCTGGACCCCAAATAGTCTCAAACACCACTGTAATGTTTCTGAGACCCTCAGGTGTTTCTGCAAGAATTATAACATTAATACTAGGGAGAATGATGCTTTGCACTGCAGCACAAGAGTGATTTCCCAAACACTTTTTAATTAAAGACTACAGAGCATGTATGAGCCCTATACATGCAAGGCAGCCCTTGAAGAGCATTTGGAGACTCTCACTTGTCCAGAATGCAGCGCGCGAGCGATTGTGGGATACCTCGATACACCCACGTTACACCTATCCTCCGCGAGCTGCACTGGCTTCCAATCGGTCTCCAGATACGCTTCAAGGTGCTAGTTATCACTTATAAAGCCCTTCATGGTATTGGACCTGGGTACTTGAGAGACCGCCTGCTGCCAATTACCTCCCAAAGACCCATTAGATCGCACAGGGTCGGCCTCCTCCGGGTTCCGTCTACCAGCCAATGCCATCTGGCTACGACCCGGGGGAGGGCCTTCTCTGTAGCAGCTCCGGTCCTTTGGAACGAACTCCCCGCGGAGATTCGGACCCTCACCTCTCTCCAGGCCTTCCGAAAAGCCGTCAAAACCTGGCTGTGTCGGCAGGCCTGGGGTTGATGAGCTCCCTCCCCTCTCGACAGGTGTGGTTGTTGGCTATCTTAAATGCTTGTCTTGTATTTGTGTGTTCCCTTTCCCGCTTGAGTTGTTCGCCGCCCTGAGTCCCTTTTGGGAATAGGGCGGCATATAAATAAAACAAACCTCAAACCTATGTGTGAGTTGGCTCAAGACTTGGGCTCCCCCTCATCCTAATTAACACCTACACAAAACCATTGGGAGAGGTCATCTGTCAGTTCTGGATGTCTCATCAGTGAGGAGATGATACCCAGGACTGGGCAGGAGATACCATGGATGCTTCAATTCAGTGTCTTCAGGTTATGGCTACCTATAGCTGGACCGGACAAAAGTTATGATCCCCCTGGCCTCCTCCCTCCTGGGGGACCCACCTGAAGGGGGCAGGCAAGCTGCCACAGCTTCGCTGAGAAGACATTTCTGAGAAGAGAAACTTCTCCAGTCCGGTTGCGGCCGAGCTGGTGGAGCGCCTGTGCGATCGGAGCAACCGCGTGGTTCACCTGCACTGGCTGTCTCCCTGGCGACGGGTGGGCGGTTGCAGATGCTCCAACAGCTCGGGTGCAGCAGACCGAAGATGTTTGTGCGGCACTGGCAGGCAGGTTCTAGGACGTCTGCCCGCCAGTAAGGGACCTCCCCGGACAGCGCAAACTACTGCCTGTCTCCCCGTGCTCAGGAAAGCAATTCCGTTTAAGTCCTTTGCTGGCAGGCAGGTTCTAGGACGCCCGCCCGCCAGTAAGGGACCTCCACGGACAGCGCTTTTCTGAGCACGGGGAGACGGACAGGGCAGGAGTTCTGGAACTTACTTCCGGGTCCACCAGTGGAACCTCCTCTCACCGGATCGGTAAATTTTACCATCCAGTTCTCCCGATCCGGTGCGAACTGGCAGAAACCCACCACTGCTACCTATCTACCTAACTACTCTCCCTCCCTCCTGTATTTCTCTCTCTTTCTCTCCCTCTCTCTCCTCTATCTACCTACCTACTTTTTAAAAAAATTGCCTCTTCAAAACCTTGGTGCATCTTATACTCCGGTGCGTCTTATACTCCGAAAAATACGGTATATGCTCTACGGTCAGTTATATTCTCTGCTTTGGTCCACAGAGACCATCTGGCTTGCCAGTCAGTAACAAGGGCGAAGACCTCCTTAGGAGAATACCACCACGAGGAAACATTTTCTGGTAGGAAGTATGGCTGTTTCTCCACTTTTAAGACCCGCTTCTTCACGTGAGCATCTGCGCAGGAAGGACTCTTCTACAGATGTTATTAGCCCAAGAGGGATTTAGTGATCAAGATCGGTTACAATTACTGATCACCACAGCACCTTTCGGGCAACGGACCGAGACCCTGGTGGGAAAAAAGACTCTAGTTTTATGAGTCTGGATGAGGGAGCAATTTTAGGACCTCTGATGCTGATCCCTTGAGTTTAGCTGTTTGATTAATTCTTAGATCTGTATCTATTGTTCGCCTTTCAGATTATGGTTATTTTAGAAGCACTTAAGAGTGGATCAGTGGTGGGTTTCAAAAATTGTTGGAACCTACTCTGTGAGTGTGGCCTCCTTTATGGGAGTGGCTTGCCACCCATGTGATCAGATGGGAGTGGCTTGCCGCCCATGTGACCGGATATGAAATTATGAATTAGTACTTAGGTCGGTCCAAGTAGCTATTCAGAAACTCTGGCATTGAAGCATGCAAGTCTTAAAGCTGTCAAGTTACAAGATCCTTGCCAGTGGTGGGTTTCAAATTTTTTTGGAACCTCTTCTGTAGGTATGTGGCCTGCTTTCCGGGTCCACTGGTGGAACCTCTTCTAACCGGTTTGGTAGATTTGACGAACCGGTTCTACCGAATAGGTGCGAACTGGTAGGAACCCACCTCTGGAGTGGATGATTTACTATCTTTATTTCACAATCATTATTACTGCTTGTACAAACTACTCCAAGGGACTGCTTAATCTAGAAAAGGATACATCGATTCAGGAGGGGGGAAAAAAATGTAGAAACTGCTTAGAGACTTACGTTGAAGATCTGTGGCATCTCCAGAAAGTAAAACTGGTTCTGATTGTGATTGAACTTCTGAAGATACGAAGCATATTCATTTTTGCTCTCCTCAGCCATGTGACTTCGCAGGTTGGCTTGCTGCTTGGCCTGGGAAAAGTGAGGAGAGGAAGACCGTATTTCAAGCAAAAGCCACAAGCGAAGAATACAATCCAGCTCTGAATTTTCTTTACGCAAGTAGGCACTTTAAGCAATCTCGTTCTTTAATTTGATGGCCCTCAGTAGCAAATGATCATCTGGGTGGAAACAAGAACACTCTAGTTTCTACCAGTTAGAACTAAGGGCCACTTTCTTCAGGTGCTCCAAACCCCCAATCTGAAGTGCTTTAACACTCCCCAATAAAGTTTTGAACAATGTGGGACAAATTCTGGAAACGGAGCTTTTTTCCAAAAAACTTTTTAACTTCCCCCTCAAAAGAACTAGAAGTGACTTATGTATCATTTCCCAAGATGCCTCCTCTCTGGAAGATGCAAGGAATGCTTTGATAATAGGTTGCTGTTGTTGGTACTTTGGGGGTGAGGGGGGGGGTAGCTGGCATAAACTGGCATCACTGGCATTGGCATTGAAGAGCCGAGGTGGCACAGTGGTTAATGCAGCACTGCAGGCTACTTCAGCTGACTGCAGTTCTGCAGTTCGGCTGTTCAAATCTCACCGGCTCAGGGTTGATTCAGCCTTCCATCCTTCCGAGGTGGGTGAAATGAGGACCCGGATTGTTGTTGGGGGCGATATGCTGACTCTGTAAACCGCTTAGAGAGGGCTGAAAGCCCTATGAAGCAGTATATGTCTAACTGCTATTGTTATTGTTATTGTTATTGCTATTGCTAGATAGATAGATAGATAGATAGATAGATAGATAGATAGATAGATAGATAGATAGATAGATGATAGATAGATAGATACATAGATAGATAGATAAGAGCTGAGGTGGCGCAGTGGTTAGGGTGCAGTACTGCAGGCCACTTCAGGTGACTGCTATCTGCAGTTCGGCGGTTCTAATCTCACCGGCTCAGGGTTGACTCAGCCTTCCATCCTTCCGAGGTGGGTAAAATGAGGACCCGGATTGTTGTTGGGGGCGATTTGCTGACTCTGTAAACCGCTTAGAGAGGGCTGAAAGCCCTATGAAGCGGTAGATAAGTCTAACTGCTATTGCTATCATTCTTTCTCTCCAAAACTTTCCCCCCCGAGATATGCCTCAGGTTTTATGACTTACTAGGGAAACAAGCCATCGTTTGCTTAGAATCCTAATGCCAGCATAACCAGCAGAAAGTTCCAACAGCCGAGCTCCATTCCTGGGCTTTAGCACAAATGACTCAGGATCTTAATCATTGCTTCCATTACAAGAAGTCCTCATAACTACCCCATGGGGCCGGGAAGCAGCGGCCCCGTCCAGATGCTGACCTTCTCCACATCTGCCTTGGTGGTGTTGATGTCCTGATCCAGCTTCTCTGCATTCAGCACAGCTTTCTCAGCCTCTCGGCAGTCCCGTTCAAACTTGCGCTTACTCTGTGAAGAAAAGCACCAGAGGGTCACCCTTGCCTGCAGCGCATTGCTATGCCTTCCCCTCGTGACCCAACAAAAGCGCGAACGTCAAAAGCGTGCCGACAAAACCGCAGCGCTAAAACCGTGATGTCAAAAGCGCGTCGACAACAGCGCGCTGACAACAGCACGCCGACAGAAGCGCGATTTAAGTTAAGGTAAGGTTTAGGGTTAGGTTTAGGGTTAGGTTACAGCGCGCTTCTGTCAGCGCGCTGTTGTCGGCGCGCTTCAGCGCTCATTTGTCGGCGTGGTTTTGTCGGCGCGGTTTTGTCACCGCGGTTTAGTCAGGCGCGCTTTTGTCGTTTGCGCATTTGTGGTGGAACCCCTTCCCCTGAGTGGGAATGACTTGAAATAAGATTTCGGTAACAGACTCATCACTTGAGCTACGGACAATCACTGCACAGCCTTGATTTGGATTAGCCGTTCTGAGGTTTTTAAATAAGAACTGGAAAAAGGATGAGGGGTTCTGTTTCTGATCTTTAAAAGCGTGCTTAAAAAGAGGTTCAGACTCTTATATCTCACGATATACACAGAAGTGTTTCGAAAGAGAACTGATGTTGTCAACTGGAGGATCTTTGGCAAGTACTTAAGCAATTACCTTCAAAAACTGCAATAATGGAAGAATCACTTCAGCTACTCACTTTTCCCCACTAGATTAGACCTAATCTGTAGATACGCTATTGGTGAGAATAAACTACCTTTTGGTTTTAAGCAAGAAGATGTTGATGTTGATGTTTGATGTTTAATAAATTTATAGGCCGCCCAATCCCGAAGGACTCCGGGCGGTTTACAACAATACATTTAAAAATAGAAGTTAAAAGCACAAAAACATAAATTAAAAAGACCACAACATACACCCAATCTAATCGGGGCTGGAACTCAAACATGAGTTCAACAGTCCGGGGCCTGCCGGAATAGCCAGGTCTTAAGAGCCTTTCGGAAGGCCATGAGAGTGGGTAGGGTCCGGATCTCTGGGGCCAGTTTATTCCAGAGGGTCGGAGCGGCTACAGAGAAGACCCTCCCCCAGGTGGTTGCCAGCCGACATTGTCTGGCTGACGGCACCCAGAGAAGGCCCTCCCTGTGCAATCTTATCGGTCGTTGGGAAGTATGTGGCAGAAGATGGTCTCGCAGATATCCGGGTCCTAGGCCACGAAGAGGAGGAAGTTAACTAACTGAAATGTCTGGTTTAGCCCTTTTATTTGTCCCATCAACTTCTATCCATGTCTTCCAAGATTAGATTTAAGGAAAAGGTTCGACCTGCTAGGAATGAAGGGTTCTACATTGGCCTCTACCCCAACTCAGGAAGCAAACAGAACTAATCTAGGTAGAACAAAGAAGAAAGAGCAGCAGTGGTATTATATACTCTGAGTTTGGAAAGACAACTTTTTGTTCAATGGGGATGTTTAGCCTACACATGGACACACATGAGGTGCACAGTTTTGTACTTTATGAAAATTTGGTGCTTTGAATTGAAATATTCAATCATAGGAACATTTATTTTGATCATGCAGAAAGACACACCCTGAAAACATTAAACATTGACAAGAGTTGCTACTGTTTTCTGTTTATGTTAGTCACACCACATAAGTGAAACACAATCCTAGAGAAAGACTTTGCTTTTGCCTCTGAAAAGCTCTACTCTACTTTAATCAGGGTTTTCTCCCTAGAAAACTAACTCAATGATTATTATTTTTATCAATACACAAAACTCTATGGCAGCTTCCCCTACTTCTGTGCTAAGATGGGTTGAACTACAACTGCCTTACACGTTACCCTTGTCTGAGATTACAGGGTGACGGATGTAGCACATCTGGAGGGCATCGGGTTGGGAAAAGTGAGATCAGAAAGTCTTGGAAAATGTCCAAAACAGAACTGCTTTCTAGGACCAAGAGCCTAAAGTTCCTCCTCTCCCTTGACATGCACTCTGGATGTTTTCACTGTTTCCTTGTATGCATGAATTCTCCGAGGAATTTTAAAAGATTGGATAGAGGAATTGTTGCTGGAATTAAAAAAAGACTCCATTTATTTTCCAAGCAATGTTTCCATCCATGTTTGGAGACCTCTGGGGGGGAAACAGTGTCCTCCACAGCTGTGATCCTGCTTGAAATATGAATCAAGCAAACAGGCTTTCAGTTTTCAAAGGCAAAAATACAGAATCCTCAACAACTAGCACACAACCTGAATGTTAATCTAAACTGCTAAGGGAAAATCAGGACTCACATTTTCAAGTTGCTTGAAGGAATTTTCTAGCTGTTGTTGAGCCCTTCGGCCTTCTTGCAGATACTGGGAAGTGAAAAGGAATTTAAAAGAAAATCATTATGAAAAGTTCTTCAACTCCCAACTCATTGAGTCTCCCTCCCCAAATCATTAGATGACAATAATACTCCAATAAGTAAAACATTCACAACCCCAGAAATCAACCTCAAAGAGCTTTTCAACATCAAATGGCTTTGTGGCTTCTTTTACATCAAAGTTGGCTTTTGCTCTCACAAAATATTTTTCATTTACATATTTTATCTCCATGGATATCTATAACTAAAATTCCAAAAATAGAAAAATGAGAGGGGGGGGGGGGATATTTAAGGAATATCTAAACATGAAACCCCCAAGGTGAATGAGAGAATCCTGCACTGATAATATCCTAAGAATATCTATAATTCATGCATTCTTCCAGATCTGAGATCTAATACCACTGAGATGGAGATACATATAAGTTACTCTTTAAATAAATGATAAAAAATAAATATTTAAATACTGCATTAACAATATACCTGAACAGCAAATTGTGAATAATTGTCATTAAAACTTTTTCCTAGCCACTCAAATTCTCAGAGACCCAAAGGCAACTTTGCCAAGAGAGGAGTTTGGCAACAAGATTCATGACAAGGAATCAGAAATCCTATCAATTCAGAAAAGAATCGTTTTCTGGGAAGTTCTTGGAACCATTCCTCTTTATTTTACAGTAATAATGAATGTGTTGCTATAATTTCTACATGGAAGCATTATTTAAATTTGAACACACCAGAAGACGAGATAGATTCTACCATTGCACTGCAGAAACATTTCTGAGAGCAAAATCACACAATGACAACTTGTGCCTTTGGAGAGCTGTAATTGGAATTCTTGCATCTTTAAAATAAATAGCTGCAGTTTCTCTTCAACTTGCCACCAGGCAAGCATTTTTTGAAATTTCCATAAATTAGAAAGCATTATCCCAATCAGCCGTTGCATGCCAAAATTGAGTTGAATTGAATTTATTGCATTTATATGCCGCCCTTTTCCCCGAAGGGGACTCAGGGCGGCTCACAATCCAAGTCAGGGAAGGGGGTACAGATAAGGGATAAAAAAGACGAACAGAATAATACACAATTTAAAAGCACACAACAACCATACCATTTGAGGGGGGGGGGCAAAAGCTCTTTAGCTCCAGGCCTGTCGGAACAGCCAGGTTTTAAGGGCTTTGCGGAAGGCAAAATAAAACAACATTATAAACGTTCCTGGGCTTTCATTGTTTTGAAGATGTGGATATACTCCTTGGATATGATTATTCTACACTATCATGCTCCTATTTATAAAACTCAGTGCCTCTGTGAAAGGTAAGGGTGACCACTGTGTTTGTGGTGCAATCAGAACATTGCGTGTGTCGAAGTTGTTCTAACGCAAACCAAAGATGCCTTTTAAAAAACAAGTTGACATCCTATTCTTATGCATGCCAGTGCTGTGTGTGAGGTCATTTAAGGTGGTTCTGACAAGTGTCGTCGGCATCTTCATATCCGGTCACATGGGCAGCAAGCCACTCCCACCCGGTCACATGGGAGGCAAGCCACTCCCACAAAGGAGGCCACACCCACAGAGTAGGTTTGAACAATTTTTGAAACCCGCCACTGATGTGGATCATAAAGGACATAATCAAGAAGTGGTGAAAAAAAAATCACGATTCATTTTAGGGCAATAAAGCAGACTTCGAAGCTATGATTTGTTATCTTATTTACTGAAACTGTGGCTTATTGCAGCCTGCAAGCTGAAACACACAACTTGTTTATTGTTTCCTGCTTTGTCCTAAGGTTTTTTTATGTCCTGCCAAAGTTTCTTAATAGAGGTGCAAGACAAAAACAGTTAAAAGGAGAGGAGAAACCAACCAGAAATTGGTCAAATAGCATATTTACTTTTGTGAAAAAGTTACTGTGGCCTATTTAACAAATTAGTGTTTAATGCAATATGCAAGCACCATAAATATCTGGAAAAACAAACTCTAGTTGTCAAAAGGAGCAATTAGCAACAACAACAACAACAGGGAAGTAGCAGGGAAGGTCTCCATGAATGACAGATCTTCAAAAAGGAGTGAATTGAAAACCAGTCTTTACAGACACCAAATTCTCAGTAGAAGGTCAACAATAAAGATGCAGAGGAACTTTGGCAACTCTCAAGCCAAAGTCATAAGGTATCAAAGCCTGATGTTTGTCCCCCGCCTTACTAGCTGAACTACCATTCTGGATGACTTGCTGCCACAGTTCATTTCCCAACAATTTTACCTCACCGCGGTGACCCCACATGTATATTGTTTTTTCCCCCTTATATTCTCATTACTATTATTATTACTATTTTTTCTTTAAAACTAGGATATGTCAAGCATATTGACATGTAGAGGAAATACACCAAGGAGAGGAGGAGTGGGAAACAGAAGGGAGAAGAAAGATGGGAAGAGAGGGATAGGAGAGAGGGTAAGGGGGGGGAAGATGAAGATGAGGATAAGGAGGAGTGGAATGAAGAAAGAGGAGAAGGAGAAAGGAAGGGGAAGTAGAGTAGGAAAGGAGGATGGAGGGAAGAAAGGAGGTAGGAGAGAGGTAGAAGAAAGAGATGTATGGAGAGCAGAAGAGCTAATAATGGGTTTTTATCTTTTTGGATTATTTTTCTTTAAAACTAGGATATGTTAAGTATATTGATATGGAAGCGGAAATACACCAATGAGAGGAAGAGTGGGAAACAGAAGGGAGAAGATGGGAAGAGAGGGATAGGAGAGAGGGTAAGGGGGGAAGATGAGGAGGATAAGGAGGAGTGGAATGAAGAGAGAGGAGAAGGAGAAAGGAAGGGGAAGTAGAGTAGAAAAGGATGACGGAGGGAAGAAAGGAGGTAGGAGAGAGGTAGAAGAAAGAGGTGTATGGAGAGCAGAGGAGCTAATAATGGGTTTTTATCTTTTTGGATTATTTTTCTTTAAAACTAGGATATGTTAAGTATATTGATATGGAAGCGGAAATACACCAATGAGAGGAAGAGTGGGAAACAGAAGGGAGAAGATGGGAAGAGAGGGATAGGAGAGAGGGTAAGGGGGAAGATGAGGAGGATAAGGAGGAGTGGAATGAAGAGAGAGGAGAAGGAGAAAGGAAGGGGAAGTAGAGTAGAAAATGATGATGGAGGGAAGAAAGGAGGTAGGAGAGAGGTAGAAGAAAGAGGTTTATGGAGAGTAGAAGAGCTAATAATGGGTTTTTATCTTTTTGGATTATTTTTCTTTAAAACTAGGATATGTTAAGTATATTGATATGGAAGCGGAAATACATCAATGAGAGGAAGAGTGGGAAACAGAAGGGAGAAGAAAGATGGGAAGAGAGGGATAGGAGAGAGAGTAAGGGGGGAAGATGAGGAGGATAAGGAGGAGTGGAATGAAGAGAGAGGAGAAGGAGAAAGGAAGGGGAAGTAGAGTAGAAAAGGATGACGGAGGGAAGAAAGGAGGTAGGAGAGAGGTAGAAGAAAGAGGTGTATGGAGAGCAGAGGAGCTAATAATGGGTTTTTATCTTTTTGGATTATTTTTCTTTAAAACTAGGATATGTTAAGTATATTGATATGGAAGCGGAAATACACCAATGAGAGGAAGAGTGGGAAACAGAAGGGAGAAGATGGGAAGAGAGGGATAGGAGAGAGAGTAAGGGGGGAAGATGAGAAGGATAAGGAGGAGTGGAATGAAGAGAGAGGAGAAGGAGAAAGGAAGGGGAAGTAGAGTAGGAAAGGATGATGAAGATAGAAAGTTGGAGGGTGGTAGAAGAAAGAGGTGTATGGAGAGCAGAAGAGCTATAATGGGTTTCTATTTTTCTGGCTATTGTTGACAAGAGGAATTGAGGTAATTATTATTTAATACTATACGATACGGGCTATGTATAGTATACATGTGAGTGTGTGTTATGAAAATGAAAATAAAAATACTTATATTAATTTTACCAATTTCCTTTCCTGTTTCAGTTCCTGCAAGTCCTTGGAAAGCTCCACACAGATCTGGGCTAGAAGGTCTTCTGCTATGACTTCCCGTTGGCCTGCAAAGTCATTCAGCTCCTTCACCACTTGAAGGAAAGCATGGTACTGGCAAAACCTACAAAGAAAAGACAATTATTTAAACTTAACCTGCAACAAAGAACACTGTCCTCCTCAAAACAAGGAAGGGACTATGCATGAAAATGAAGTGTAGTCCTTCAGAGTTTCAGTGAAGATGCAGGTCATAAGAACAAACCATGGAGATAAGAATAGGTGTAAGGATAACCCTGATATCCATAAAATTTGGAGTTAGTTTAATAAAAAGACAATTTGGGAGGGAGAACATGCACATTTTTTTAAAGCATGGAAATGTAAAAAAAGAACGTGCAGAAAAATGTAGAACAAGAAAAAAGGACTTGTTTTCTTCCTTTACCAATGAATTATTCCTTCCTAACGAGACAGTGGATCTTCTGAACATACTGCTAACAAAAATAGCTACATATGTGCATGGAATACAATGCAAAAAGATGTTATGTTTTAGCTGGGCACTAGCTTAGATGATTTAAAAAGCAATTAAACCAGTTTATTGAAGATCCACCACTAATTGCTCTTAGCCACGATGGTTACATCTCTTCAGAAAAAAGACTACTACAGAACCACCACAGAATACTAGTTGCTGAGTAGCAGAACTACTTTTAGACTGTTTTTTATTTCCTCATTCTCTGCTGGAGACAGAATAGAATTTTGTTTGCCCTTCTTGGGTTCATAAATGTATTGACCTCCCACAAAGACATTAACTTCCACCTAAACTAACTTCCCTACATTGTCATTCTGAACTGAATGTAGCCATTATATTTATCTCTATGTTTCTTATTAAAAAAAAACCTTTCTTATAAAAAAAATAACCTTTACTCCTCAGTTATTTTTACTAGGTATAAGTATTTACTTTACAGTGGTAGAGACTAACTTGATTCTGCACCTAATAACGGCAGCAAGACTGTTGGTGGCGCAATACTGGAAGAAGGAAGACTTGCCTACAATCCAAGAATGGACATTGAAAGTTACAAACTTAGCCGAGATGGCTAAAATATCGGCATATCTTAAAGATCACTCAAATGAGAGATATAAACGAGACTGGAAAAAATGGATTGACTATATACAAAACAAATATGGGATTAAGAAATTACAGATAGCCTATGCTTAAGATCAGAAATGATTTAAATTGTTTAAAGTTAATTCAGCAAGAAGAAGCTAAGGTCAATGTAGAATGTCATTAATTTCTTTATTTCTTTTTTCTCAATAGATTTTAGACTGTGTTTGTTAAAAATCCATACCGTGTACGGGTTCTGGGAAGTCGGGGGGGAGGAGGAGGGGGGTTGGGGGGAGGGTGGAGGGAGGGAGGGGTATACATTAGGTTAGACAAGAATTTGGTGGTAAACTAGAACTATTTTGACACACACACAAAATTGTACTCCGATGTCTCACTGATTGAGGAATGATGAAATGTTTGTTTTAAAAGAAAATAAAACTTTTGAAATAAATAAAAAAAAAAACACACACACACCTATGGATAAAGTCTGTACCCAATTTATTAAGATGATGAAGATTTGACACAGGATTTTAGTTACTATGCGAAGTTTTGTAACTTTCCTGGATGTACCTTTAGAATTACGTAAGAACTATAGTCTGTATTTCTTTTTCTTCACTTTTTTTTTCAAAGTTCAAAGTTTAATGAATTTATATGCCGCCCAATCCTGAAGGACTCCGGGCGGCTTACATAAAAACAACGCTAAAAAGAATACTAAAAAATTTAAAATAGAGAGAAGAAGCAAGTTAAAAGGCACATCATACACTCAACCTTAGTGGGGCTGGACCTCATATTAACTCATATTAGCCATGGGCATACATACTAGGTACCATTAATAACGAAAGCAGTCACCAGTGATAAATCTGAATTGGTATTGGACCTGGGTACTTGAGAGACCGCCTGCTGCCAATCACCTCCCAAAGACCCATTAGATCACACAGGGTTGGCCTCCTCCGGGTTCCGTCTACCAGCCAATGCCATCTGGCTACCACCCGGAGGAGGGCCTTCTCTGTGTCTGCTCCGGACCTTTGGAATGAGCTCCCCGTGGAGATTCGGACCCTCACCACCCTTCAGGCTTTCCGTAAGGCTGTTAAAACCTGGCTGTTCCGACAGGCCTGGGGTTGACGAGTTCCCTTCCCCGCTCGAATTGTGTGACTGTTGATTGTTTTAAATTTTCTCTGTATCCTGTTGTTTGTTTTAGCCTTGTCTGTATTACTCCCTCCCCTGGGTTTGTTAGCCGCCCTGAGTCCCTCCGGGAATAGGGCGGCATATAAATGCAATAAACCTATAAACCTATTGCAAGATCAATAATTAAAGCATAAACATTGAGAGAGAGAGAAATTACTTCCTGGAGCAAGAAATCCATTTCCTGGATATGTGGACTGGATTGCTGATTGCTTGCCCAGCCAGCCCAATAACATTAACCAATGCTAAATTTCACCAAGGCCTTCATTCATATTTATAAACCTCAGAATCAAGTATGTTAAGTCATGTGGTTTATGTTGCAATGTTCCCTTTCATCATCCGTCTGCCTGCTGATGCTCATATGAGTTCTGCAAAGTGGATGCAACTTTGGATCACATGTGCTAATGCTTCCTAGGCATTCCTTTTGAGGACGGCTGCTGTTAACAATTTGCAAAGTCATCTTGGCCAGGTCTTGCTAAGCTCAAGTTTAAAAAACAGACAAGATTTGTCTACTTGAGGATGTTTAAATAATCATAGTCAAATAAAAGTGGAGGTATGATGATGGTAATATAATAAATATCCGAGTTAGGATATTAGAGTTAATATGAATTACATTTGATGACGGTGGAAGAGATGCACAAAAGCCTTTTGTAGCCAACTGATACACTTTCTACAGTATGTAAAGGAGGAGGATTTGTATGTTTGTTTTGAAAATAAAAATATATTTAAAAAAAAAAGATTTGTCTACTTGAAATATGTACAGCACTGGCTTCGTTGCCATTAAACTCATATGCTCACTTCTTACTTTGTTTCTGGATCTTCTCGAGAGGTCCTCTTGGGAAGATGCTTTTTCACAAGATTTCTGTAAAGGAGATAACATAGAATATTGATCTAAAATGGAATGAAGAGTGAACTCATACTTACACTGCAGTGGTGGGTTTCAAAAATTTTTCAAACCTACTCTGTGGGTGTGGCCTCCTTTGTGGGAGTGGCTTGCCGGCCATGTGACCTGGTGGGAGTGGCTTGCCGGCCATGTGTTCTCTCTCTCTCTCTTTCCTTCCTTTTGTCTCTCTGTCCCTTTTTCCTTTTTTTCTTTCATCTCTCTCTCTCTTTTTCTTTCATCTCTCTCTCTCTTTTTCTTTCTTTCTTTCTTTCTTTCTTTTTCCTTCCTTCCTTTCTTTCTCTTTCTCTCTCTGTGTGAATGTGTGTGTGTGTGTGTGTGTGTGTGTGTCAGTGGTGGGTTTCAAAAATTTTTGGAACCTCTTCTGTAGGTGTGGCCTGCTTTCTGGTGGAACGGTTCGGTAGATTTGACGAACCGGTTCGACCGAACTGGTAGGAACCCACCTCTGCTACAATGTAAAAAGATGCACTGTTTCATTCAAACATAATTACATTTCAATATTAGACTTTGAAGCGGCTTCAGGCTGTTGGATTTTGTCAGATGGAAATGTTTAATATACCTGCCTGAGTAAAATTATTTTTATTTAATAGGACTTTTCCAACTTTCTCTACATTTCACCTACCTCAACTCACATATGAGATAGGCAGTCTGCTTGAGCTAAACTACGTAAGTTCTTGGATTCTTTCCTTTCCCTAAAACCTGAATCCAAGCATCTGTCAGCCCAGGGGTGAGTTCCTGCCAGTTCTAACCTCTTCTATAGAAGAGGTTCCACAAATCTACAGTGCCGTTTAGAACCGGTTCCAGCTCCCTCCCCCCGCCCGTCCGAACATCATCAAGATGAAGAAAGAGAGGAGGAATTCTGGGAGTTGAAGTCCACAAGTCTGAAAGCTGTCAAGTTTGAACACCCCTGGGGTTTTTTTTTCTAAAGGGTTAGGGGTGCGAGGGTCTTGTAACTTGACAGCTTTAAGACTTTCACTCTTCAATGCCAGAGTTCCTGAGCCAACATGACTGGAGGAGGAATTCTGGGAGTTGAAGTCCACAAGTCTTAAAGCTGTCAAGTTTGAACACCCCTGGAGGTTTTCTTTCTAAAGGGTTAGGGGTGCAAGGATCTTGTAACAACAGCTTTAAGACTTGTGTGCTTCAAATGCCAGAGATTCTGAGGCAACATTTTGGTTGTTAAGTAAGAGCATTGTTAAGTGAGTTTCACAAGTTGGCCACGCCCCACTCGGTCACATGGCCGACAAGCCACTCCCACAAAGCAGGCCACACCTACCGAAGAGGTTCTAAAAATTTTGAAACCCACCACTGTGTCAGCCCCATTGCCATCCCCACTCCCCCACACCTACCTCAGCTGCTTCGCATATGCCTGCTCAATTTCAGTCCGCTCTTTCACAAATTTGACGTATCTGTCCATCAGGTCCAGGCCCCACTGGGTGTGGCGCTCAATCGTGTCAAATTGATCCTGAAGGGGAAGAGGGGAGAAGTGTGACCCAAGGCAGCTGAAAACCCACAGACTTTTTCTGGGACCTGAATAGAATGGGGTCACAAAGGCCTGGCACAGATGATAAAAACCAAGCTGTGTCAGCAGGGGTTCACTAAAAGAATTAAGGGAAACCAATAACCAAACCTGCAAATGACTGCCACAGTTTGAAACACTATTGTCCTCAAACAACCAGATGTCAGCGTTCCAAATACCATGTAGAATCAAATCAGAGTCGAAGGCAAAACTATGCTTAAAGTTCCAATTTAATAAAGCAGGCATGTTGGCATCGTGCTATGGGGATCCCAACTCTGGAAGTTACATCAGAATCCCACCCAGTTAAAAGTTCATGATCTTGTCCCCACACCCACAGTCCATCACATGGTCTAATCTCCTTCTTCCACGCTGGCGTCCATGCCCAGCTTCTTCCGGTCAGGTGTACTGGTGTGGAGAACAAAGGATGACCTTGGCTTCTAGCAAAGAATGAAAAACAATACATTCCAAAAGCCTACTCCTTCTATTCCTCCCCTCCCATTGACTATACTTAAAGAAACAGCGTAATGAAATCAGAGAAAGTGTGGCAGGCCAAAATTCTAAGAGGAATATAAATGCAGGCCTGACACCAGACTTCATTCAGCGGCTCGAGTCAAGAACTTGGCTTTTTAAGTCAAAGGCTGCACTCAGCCTCTTGAGTGACATTCCACGGGATTGTATCCATGAAAGTAATCAGGTCTAGACAAAAACCAATCTTCAATACATGTAAAATACACAGTTCTAATGATTTATCCCTCTTGTATTTAACCATTTTGTCATGTCTCATAAAAATGAGAATCTGGTGGAAACCTTTGCAGTTCTAGACGGAGCCTTATTATATTGCAATATGGCTGTGGAAACTAGTGCGTAATTAGCATAAGACAAAATCCACTTGAAGTTCTATGCACAAAACCTAATTCCTAGTTGCTTTCTAAGCTTGGTGGGTGGGAAATAAGGGGAAGGCGGCCCATTCTACTCATCATGCAACTCACATCAGCACAATTCAAGCTGACATTGCAAATTCTTCATTGTCTTTCATGCTACTAAACATCTAAGCAAGGGCCCAGGTTTTTTGTTTTTTTTAAATACCGAATAGCATTTAAGAAAAAAAAAATACGCTACATTCCTATGTATCCTCCCACCTCATGACATTAACCAGAAATCAGGACTTTTGTTGAGTTTTACAATTCGCAAGAATTTTTACAACTAACAAGAATGTGGCTGGCAGACATTACCCACTAATGTATACTTCATCTCCTCGGATTTTGCAAATCAAACATGGCAATGTTTGTGCCAGGATCGATGTGACGGAATTACTATCTCAAGAGAGTTCTGTTCTATTAAACTTTAGCAAGCTCAAAGCAGACAGTTCTCCACAACATCACTTTCTTAATATGCCTGTCTCATAAAGAATGAAGAGTTCAATTTTTAATTTAGTTGGAAGAATACTGGAACATAGCGCTACTGCGGACACTAGAAGTGATAAACAGAATAAATACTATCTCTGAAGCTTTATAAATAGGAGGTACGTCCTCCTCCACGTTTTGTTTACTAATTACTTCCAAACATGAGAATGTTAAATCTAAAATGATAGGAACACTGTAGATTTACCAACAAATGATGAGCCCAACTGAAACTGAAAAGAACTGGATCAGGACTTTTAAAACTGACAATGATTATGTGCCTCAAGCCCAGAGGTGGGTTCCTACCCAGTTCGCACCTATTCGGTAGAACCGGTTCGTCAAATCTACCGAACCGGTTAGAAGAGGTTCCACCAGTGGACCCGGAAAGCCGGCCACACCTACAGAAGCGGTTCCAGAATTTTTTGAAACATACCACTGGTTTGCACACACTCAGCCAAGGTCATGCTGAACCCCTCTACTTTGGATGGCCCGATGGATTTTATGATGGGTGTGCAACCCTGGAGGTGTTGAAGAAGGACAGGTGGCTCAGCCTGATCCAGGACGACAGGCACGACAGTGGCTTACAGACAGAGAGAGGGAGAGAGACAGACAGACAGACACACACACACACCCTAACACACACACAGCACTCTGTAAACCGCTTAGAGAGGGCTGAAAGCCCTATGAAGCGGTATATAAATGTAACTGCTATTGCTATTGCTATTATGTTGAGCCCAGCATGAAACCTACAGCAATTCTAGAGCAAAGTGTACAAGTGATGCCCACATGACAGATAGCCCAAATGCTCAAAGAGCCGAGATGGCGCAATGGTTAGGGTGCAGTACTGCAGGCCACTTCAGCTGACTGTTATCTGCAGTTCAGCGGTTCAAATCTCACCGGCTCAAAGGTTGACTCAGCCTTCCATCCTTCCGAGGTGGGTGAAATGAGGACCCAGACTGTGGGGGGCGATATGCTGACTCTGCAAACCGCTTAGAGAGGGCTGAAAGCCCTATGAAGCGGTATATAAGTCTAACTGCTAGTTAGAGGCACCGGCAATGGGGCACCGGCAATGGGTAGTCTTTAGAGCCAAGGAAGAGCCAAGAAGACCAATCATTGGGGGAGGGGGAGGAAAGCATGCCTTCCATTTCTAATACGGAAGCTGCATCTGCCGGGGAACAGATTTTCTCTAATGCTGATGAAGTAAATAAACCATCCTGAATTCAGCGCTTGGGTTGAATTGGGACGTTATTTTTTTCCTCAGCTCTGGATTTCCAGCCAAGTCAGCTGGCAATCTTTCACACTTCCTATACTTGGCACCCTATTTTGAGACAACTACTTGCAGCTGGACAATGTTTAAGGAAGATTTCTAACAAGTCCCCTTTCCATCCTGAACGCATAAAACAAAACCACTGTTTGAAAACAAGGATGCATTTGTGTCCTGATATTTTAAATTAATTACTTTGGAACATAGCTGGTAATTACAGCCCCATGAGTGAGCAGCCCAGATCCTGCATTTGGACTGCGGACTCCTTTGGGGGGTAACTCAACTTTCACTCAACAATGATAGCAAAATTTCTTCCCTTCGTTCGTCAGGCTCAAAAAAACCTGCATTTCTGAGCAGTTTCCTTTATTGTTCCACACTCACAGTTGAGATGGGCGGCGCATAAATCAGATAGACAGGCAGACAGAAACCTTGTCAAGTTAAAACAACTAGTTGCGTCATCACAGATACATTCCGAGAACCTCTAGGGAGGGGCTGACTTGACCCAAACATTGCTTTGTCTTGGTCGTCTGGAATGAAGCTCCTCCCTCCTGGGAATCCAGACTACATTCCGCCACAGGTATAAATTACACATAGCAAATTGTTTTCTTTCTTGAAGCTGGGAGATGCGCAAACTCTATGCAGGGCAGTCACTGAGAAAGGGAGCTGTCTCCTGGATGCCCCCTTTCTCCCCTCAAGAATAGCAATAGCAGTTAGACTTATATACCGCTTCATAGGGCTTTCAGGCTGAGTCAACCTTGAGCCGGTTAGATTCGAACCGCTGAACTGCAGATAACAGTCAGCTGAAGTGGCCTGCAGTACTGCACCCTAACCACTGCGCCACCTTGGCTCTCAGTATATGCTATCATCTTCCTCTAGATTAGGCAAAGACATGTAAGGGGATGTACGTGTCTCGAGGTTATGTAGCAGCTGCAACAATTTTCCTGGCTGTCATCTAATGCCATTTTGGGAGGGAAACCCACATTATGATCATTACCAGAACCATGTTTCAAAAAGAGACACAGAAAGACGAAGAAATACAGGTAATCCTTGACTTATGAAAGTAATTGAGCCCAAAATTTCTTTTGTTAAGTGAGACATGTGTTAAGTGAGTTTTGATCCATTTTACAACCCTTCTTGACACCTTTGTTAAGTGGATCACTGCAGTTGTTAAGTTAGTAATATGGCTGTTAAGTGAGTCTGGCTTCCCCATTGACTTTGCTTTGAAGGTCAGAAAAGGTGCGTGACCCGACAAATGCGCGCCCGACAAATGCGCGCCGACGAAACCGCGCCCACAAAAAACACGCCATCCACAAACAACATAGTGGGACGCGAAAACAACGTTTTAGAGTTAGGGACGTTGTTTTCGCATCCCATTATGTTGTTTGTGGATGGCGCGCTTTTTGTAGACGTGATTTCGTCGACGCGGTTTTGTCGGCGCGCATTTGTCGGTGAACCCAAAAGGTGATCACATGACTCCGGGACAATGCAACTGTGATAAGTAGGAGTCAATTGCCCAGCGCTCAATTTTTGATCACATGACTATGGGGATGCTGCAATGGTGGTATGTGTGAAAACTGGTCATAAGTCACTTTTTCCAGTGCCGTTGTAACTTCAAATGCTCACTAACTGCTGTAAGTCAAGGGCCACCTGTATTGCATCCAACAAGAGGAAAAATCTTAGCAATCGCTTAAAAACGAATGGTTCTAGCTTCATGCTGTTTTCACTGAATCACTCGGCGTTCCCAAAATCTGGTGATTTCATGATGAGTCAAGGCTACAACTTCCATCCTTCTGCAAACCAGTATTGCAATCCGCTGGGAATCTTATGTGCAAATACATTGACAGGACTACAATTAGGTTATCCCGATTATCATCACACGTATCATTTTAAAAGGATGGAAGGAGAAAGCAACGGGCTGTGTCACAGATAATTCTTCTGAAGGGTGGTTCTGGACTCATGACCTCCGCTGCGGAGGATTCCAACTGACACTACTTACTAGAGATAAGGAAAGATTTTTATCCCCACTAGTATGTGCTTCTTAATAATGCAAATGAACCATAAAACAAACTGAGTAACATTTAAGAAAATAATTTTCCTGACCGTCTTCTTTTTCGCTTTTTTGTTTGATCAGCTGCTACACTCTTAAAAATCAAGAGCTGATGAAACAATCTGTATTCAGAGATTTGCAATCTCTAGTCTCTCAGCAGTAATTAAAAGCCATCTAAGGTTATTTTAATGCAACTGAAATTGCTTTAAAAAAAACAACTATGTGTAGATATCTAACTAAACGTAGAAAAGAACCCTTCTCTTCTGATTCCCTTCAACAGATAGGTCATAGAGTTTTAAAGTTATGATAGATTTAATCTGCAGTCAGACATCTAGCAAAATCAATTTCAGATGGAATCCTTGGATCACTGCCAATTCATTTTTTAGAATTATTGTTTTTTTAGAAGAAATTTTGTGCCATGGATTCCAATGTAGATTTAAGACATTATTTCAAAACCATTATGACAATTTATTTGTCAAATACCAAGAGATACATTTGGGACCTACCATCACCTGATCCATATCAGATTTTTACACATTCATCCCCGATAATTTTGAAGAGTTAACACTCTTTAATTTCACTTCGATGCAGAGCTAAGCATGGAGGATTTGCAACCAGCCTATCATTCGGAAACAGAGAAAGAGAAAAATGGCAATGGGAAGAAGCTTGCAAATAATTTTATGGTATACACTCTAAAGTTTAAAGGTGGAAAACAGAAATTCAAAAGAACTTGGGTAAGTTTTTTTTGCTTGATACGTAGATTGGAAGAGCATCAGATCTGTTGAAATGGTAAAGTTTCTGGATCTGTAGCAGAGTATTTGAAGTAGAAATGAAATGGCAAAAGACTAATTATAATGATATGAGGCAACAGTCCTAAACATACTTGCTGTTTAGGAAGTCCAACGGTCCTATTTTAGGCACGCATATCTAAAATGTGTTAAAATTCACTTGTCAATCATTAATGGAGATATTTTGAATTCACTGATTGGAAGAAAGGAAATTTGACACAGATTTCTTAGTAAAGGACAAGCTCATTTTGAAATCTTTTTCTGTGTTACCATATAAATTCCCCCATAAGTCTATATTTGTATATATAAGATTAATTGCAAAATAACCTAATTTTTAGCCCCTGAACTCAGTTCAAAGTAGTTCAATTTTTCTGTAAGTGGACGCCAAAGCAGCTCAACAATTCTCCATCAATATATAATGCAGGGATAAAGGAAGGAATAAAGCAGAATAATATTGACTTCAAGATTTCTAAATTGCTTTTCAAATGGTGCTACTTTTAGACCACTATCCAAATATTAGCAATATGAATGTCAGTCAAACTGCCAACATCTCTCCAAAAATATGTTCAGATAATTCAGAAATGCACTGCACTTCCTGTTCCACAATTTAAAAATAAAGTAAATGTGAATTATACTCATGGCAATCAAACCCATCCAAACTCTCTGTCACTACCACTCCAGTGAAAATCAGAATTGTTTTATTTTATTGAATAGTCAGTTGTTCCTCTTTCAATTTTCTTGTTAATTTAAGGACAGATCATCTACTTTCTAAATCCCAATGAAAACAGATTCTCCAAACTGCCTTAAAACAAGGAGGAACAAAAATCAGCAAAAAAAACCTGCTAATCACTGCAAGAGGATATAATCTAATTTCACAGAAATAAAGAAGATTCTGATTCGATCATTTTCGGACATCAAATAGTTGTGATAATATATTTAGAACACAAACCTTTATGCTACCATTTTTTAAAAAAAAAATCCAGATCTCAGGTTTAAAAGATGTGAAATAAAACTGTAAACTGAGCAGAAACAATAGCTGAGTTTTAAAGTTATTTTCTTTATTCAAAAGGCCTGGCCAATTTCTTAGTCCATCAAAATCTGGAACCACAGCTGAAGGGATGATGTCCTGCCACACAGTCCTGGATATCAAAGTTAATTGAAGAATCCAGAGCTTTATAAGACAATGTATTATGAAAAAGCTGAGATGGAAAGATTGAAAAGCCTGCAAGTTGCAGATTTTGTACAAAATGCAGATTTTGTACAAATACCGAATCCACTTTTGGTCACAATATAAAAAAAGATATTGAGATTGCAGAGGTGGGTTCCTACCAGTTTGCACCTATTCGGTAGAACCGGTTCGTCAAATCTACCGAACCGGTTAGAAGAGGTTCCACCAGTTGACCCGGAAAGCAGGCCACCCCTACAGAAGAGGTTCCAAAATTTTTTGAAACCCACCACTGACAGACAGACACACACACACACACACACACAGAGACAGAGAGAGAGAGAGAGAGAGAGAGAGAGAGAGAGAGAGAGAGAGAGAGGAAGAAATAAATAAATAAAAAAGAAAGAAAGAAAAAGAGTGAGAGATGAAAGAAAAAAAGAAAAAAGGGACAGAGAGACAAAAGGAAGGAAAGAGAGAGAGAGAGAGAGAGAAAGAAAACATATGGCCAGCAAGCCACTCCCACCAGGTCACATGGCTGGCAAGCCACTCCCACAAAGGAGGCCACACCCACAGAGTAGGTTCCAAAAAAATTTGAAACTCACCACTGCTCATAATGCATCCTGATATGAAGAGCTGAAACAATATAGTTGCTGTAGCTAAGAGCTAATACTGGGAACTTTGTTTTAAAATATCTCTATCCTGCCATAATTTGCTGGTAGACTAAACAAAATGCATCTTTATTTTTCGTATTTATCCCTCGTGGAAGAATTATTGTTTGATGTTCTGACCTATTTCTGGCTTCATATTTTTTTAATGACGAATTATCTTACTGGCAAATCTTCCAGAAATTTATTGTGCTTGACTCAGGCTATCATAATTGGATGTGCAATGAATAATTCTGCCTTCAAACTTTAAAATCCTATGAGGGTAGTGACAACATTTTAAGACCTTATGAATACACCGGCAACATTTGTAAAAACAAACTTAACGGCAATGAAGGATTTTTAAAAGGCTTATCTTGAGTTAAAAGTCAAGAATCCCTGTTGTCAGAGATTTAAAGCCTTAATGGATAGATAAGAAACCTGAGTCTTTTCAGACATTTTGGAAAACACTGTAGACTTAATTCCTATCAGCCTACAGCCAGTAATTAGGAATGATTGCGTTGCAGTCCAAGAAGCAATTGGAAAACAAATGAATTCCTCATTTTGCCTTGTTGGAAAAGATAATTCCCAGAGAACATGGTCTTGTCCATCTACCAATGTGAGAAGTTTGTTGCTTATGTGGGTTTTTTTGCAATGAATTTCAGTACTTTGGATCACTTAAGAAAGCAGACAGGGGAAAATTTACTGCTTTTTCTTTGCTTTCAGCACCCCAGCCATGATGGATCCTACATGATAATTGTTAAATTTAATTGATCGCTTTTACCTTTTTTTTCCTCTTTGTTGTTGTTAGGGTTAAATCTGTGCTTTGTTTCATTTTGTTGGCTTCCTTTTAGTGTTTTGTGTTTTATTTTTTTATGATAAAACAATAAATATTAGAAAGAAAGAAATCAGTCTTTAAAACAGTGTTTCTCAACCTTGGCAACTTGAAGATGTCCGGACTTCAACTCCCAGAATTCCCCAGCCAGCGAATGCTGGCTGGGGAATTCTGGAAGTTGAAGTCCGGACATCTTCAAGTTGCCAAGGTTGAGAAACACTGCTTTAAAAGAATAGAGGGTGCATATACTTGCAAGTATTAACTTTCAACCTTTCCTCTTCTGGATACTTACTGAATGAGGCAGTTCCACCACAGATGTAAAAATACGTCAGCCTAAAAAAGGGTTTCCATCCTGAGTTATTTCCAGTGTCTGCTGTAGAAAATGCCGTGCCTAAAAGCTCTATGTGTTTTTTTTCCCCCCTTCTGTTGTGCAATAGTGATATAATTCTGTGTTTGCCAGAGAGATAGCCTCTTCTGCAATTGGACAAAACACCATCTGGATTTCATTGCCTAACCCCAAGAGGTAAGAGCATCTGTCATGTTCCCCTGTGCACCCCCCCCCCCCACAAGCCACTCAAAGACTTGGCTTGCCCACCCTGAAGAAGGGTGGATGTGGATGTGTTGTCTTAGCAGCGTTTCAGAGCATGGTGAGTGAAAGATTCCCACTTACACATCGATGACGCCGACAGCATTGAGCGAAAGCCTTGATCTGGTTATATTGATTCATTTGTTGCTAGGAAATGGCAATCCATCCAGAAGAAAAGAGATGTCGTAATAGCAGAATCTGGGCCACGGGAATCTTTGCAAGCCACTTTCCTAAGTTGAAAGATGCTCTGAAATGAGTTCTCTTAACATAGCTACAAGGTGCAGAGAAATGAAGAGAGAACTCAAAGGTTTCTCTTGCAAGCAGAAAAAATAAATGCTACGAAAGAGGCAAGATTGCTAATGGCCTCTTTTAAGAAAGTAGCCCTTGAGAAATTTCAGGAGATCTTTAAAAAAAATCATTTAAAGTGCATTGTGAAGTCCCGGATAGAACTTTTTTCAGATCTGTTCAGATTTGGTTCTAGGCCTGCTGAAAATCCAGAGGTGCTCAAAATGTGCCAAGGGAGAGCCGAGGCGGCGCAGTGGTTAAATGCAGCACTGCAGGCTACTTCAGCTGACTGCAGTTCGGCGGTTCTAATCTCACCGGCTCAAGGTTGACTCAGCCTTCCATCCTTCCGAGGTGGGTGAAATGAGGACCCAGATGTGGGGGCGATATGCTGACTCTGTAAACCGCTTAGAGAGGGCTGGAAGCCCTATGAAGCGGTATATAAGTCTAACTGCTATTGCTATTGCTAAGGGAGAATCCCCTTGAGATATTGCATTGGAGCTTCCCAGGATTGGAGCCCTTCAGGGAGATTGGACTGCAACTCCCAGAATTCCTAGAGAGCCTGACTATTTAAGCACATTAATAGAGCCGAGGTGGCGCAGGGGTTAGGGTGCAGTACTGCAGGCCACTTCAGCTGACTGTTATCTGCAGTTCAGCGGTTCAAATCTCACCGGCTCAAGGTTGACTCAGCCTTCTATCCTTCCGAGGTGGGTGAAATGAGGACCCAGACTGTGGGGTCGATACGCTGACTCTGTAAACCACTTAGAGAGGGCTGAAAGCCCTATGAAGCGGTATATAAGTCTTAACTGCTATTGCTATTAATAATGCCTGCTGGGAATTGAAGCCTTACCATGCTTATTTGATCAATCTACATGCCATCTTTCCTACAGCGTTTGCCCAAGGCAGACAACAGTATAATGAAATCAACTAAGTTTGTTCGTCATTGTCATGCCTTATTTGCATATAGAGTACCACAAACAAAAATTTATCCACATATAGAAAAAGTGCTGCTTGCATGCCACACCTCTTTACCTAACTCGTGGGGAAGAATGCCTGAAGTCCGCAAGGGTGGGGAAGTGAGTGAAGATCAGTTGTTCTCAACTGTGAAATGTAGGTCTATCCATTATTTTTATATAGGGGAAGAGTGCCAGCATGCAGTGTTGTTTGAGGAATTTGGGGAGTTGAAGTCCACAAGTCTTAAAGTTGCCAAGGTTGGACACAGTGCTGTGATCCCCACTGAATATTGGTTTCCTTGTTTGTTTCATTAGTAACATAACAGATTGTGTTTCTCAAGCATTTGGGAAAAACACAGCCTGCGAATAGAAATGCAATGAGTTCATGAAAACCTCTGCTCCTCCGATACGTAGGATCAGCTTCGTCTCACTTGGTGCCCTTCTAAATAAATGAGAATGCAGTTCTCATTTAATCTCTGCTATTATGGGGAGTTGTTGTCCTTCAGACTTAGAAGACTCCGGGTTGGGATTAAAGTTTTTATGTAGTTTTCTCAAGATATAGCTAAAAGCTCTTTCTCTTGCCTGCAAAAGAAAACTCTGAAAAATACTTCAAATGCCTTTTTGTTTAAAGCTTGAAAAGGCTACAAGAGAGTCTTAGCATATTAAGGGCTTCTACTCACATTCAGTACTGATGAGTCAAGACACAAAAGTAAATACTTTTCTGATTACTTCAAGAATTGAACTAATTGGTTCAAGAATTGGATGTTTATTGGGTGTAATTGTTCCTTGGCTCTAAGCTTTTTGGGAAGTCTGGGTTTTGAGGTATTTCTTGTAAGAAAGGTAAGATTGTAAGAGAACTCTTTCCCTTACTCCACTTCCCATGAGCTTCCAAGAGAGGTCCCTTGCTTCATAGAATGGGGATTCTGTCTTTCAATATTTCTATCAGCCGTTGAAGCTTTGAGGCAGAAGGAGCCAGTGAGACAGATGAACCCACCTCTGATTATGAGAGTCTTATCAGATCTATTCTCCAGCTGATATTTATAAAGCGGAAAGGTCTGTAGGTGGGCAAACTATGCCAAGATGCACAGTTGAAAATAGCAAGTCAGGGATGTGAGCGCCAGCTGGGCGCATGGGAGCTTCTGCTCATTGGAGGGCATCAGAGTTGTAAGCTGACAGCCCAAAACGATACTTTCAAATGTAAAAGCTAAAAAAAAAAAATGACTGAAGAACAAACTGTTGCTTCCAAGGATGGGGACATCTGGCAGGAAGGAGAGGCTGGTTGGCTGTCCATTACGGAGTTCTTGGCTGGGAATGGATCTTAAACTAGGATCCTCCCAGAGCTGAGATCCTATGGGGGGATTACAAAAGGAAATACCAATCTTCCCACTCACAGCAAAGTTGGGAGGGGAAACAACTGGGGGGAATGTTTACAGAGAACAAATCCTATTGCAGAGACCTGATAAACAGAACACAGGCTTATTCTAGAGGCAAACAGAAACAGCACACAAAGAACACAGGACCGGAACAGACAAGCGCATTGCCTCCAAATGTTCAATCTAGACTTCGGGATGCTTGGAGGAAGAAGTCTTCGCCCTCTGAATGAACTGGGAATACTAGTCCCTGAATTCCCAGCCAGGATGCGTCATTGATGCTGGAAAATGTACCTAAGGCCTTGTATAGGCAAAGCACGGACTCAATCCTTAAGCACTGGATTTGGCACATGACAGGAGAGAGCATCACTGTCAAAAGACATGCTACATGGGGCTACCTTTGAAAAGCGTTCGGAGACTGCAGCTAGTCCAGAATGCGGCCGCGCGAGCGATATTGGGTGCACCAAGGTACACCCACGTTACACCTGTCCTCCGCGAGCTGCACTGGCTACCCATTGGTCTCCAGACGCAATTCATGGTGTTGGTTATCACCTTTAAAGCCCTACATGGCTTAGGGCCAGCGTACCTTCGAGACCGCCTACTACCACATACCTCCCAGCGGCCAGTAAGATCCCACAGATTGGGCCTCCTTCAGATGCCGTCAGCCAGACAGTGTCGGCTGGCGGGTCCTCGGAGGAGAGCCTTCTCTGTGGCTGCTCCGACTCTTTGGAATCAGCTACCCCCGGAGATCCGGACCTCACCCACTCTCATGGCCTTCAGGAAAGCTATAAAAACCTGGCTGTTCCGGCAGGCCTGGGGCTGTTGACCTCAGTGTTAAGGTCCAGCCCCGATTAGAAATGTATGCATGTGGTTTTGTGTTTTTAAACTGTTTTTTTTTCTTCTCTTTTTTGTAAGCCGCCCGAAGTCCTTCGGGATTGGGCGGCATATAAATTTTATAAATAAATAAATAATAAATAAATAATGCTAGTTCAGGTTCCAATTTAAGCCAACCCACTATCCCTTCAGCCTCCCAGCTGCAAGGTAGTAGTTGCTTCTTCTAACAATACGGTGAAAAACAAGGAATACAGTAGTCATTGACGTACAAGTTTGTTCAGTCAAAATTACAACAGCACTGAAAAAAAGTGATTTATGATTGGATCTTGCACTTATAGCAGCGTAGCAATAGCAATAGCAGTTAGACTTATATACCGCTTCATAGGGCTTTCAGCCCCCTCTAAGCGGTTTACAGAGTCAGCATATCGCCCCCACAGTCTGGGTCTTCATTTCACCCACCTCGGAAGGATGGAAGGCTGAGTCAACCTTGAGCCGGTGAGACTTGAACCGCCGAACTGCAGAACTGCAGTCAGCTGAAGTGGCCTGCAGTACTGCACCCTAACCACCTCGGCTCTAAGATGCTAAGATCTCAGTCCTGAAGGAAAAAAAGAAAGAAAAAAAGAAAGAAAAAGAGAAAGAAAAAAAGAAAGAAAAAAAGAAAGAAAAAGTGAGAGAGATGAAAGAAAAAAAAGAAAAAAGGGACAGAGAGACAAAAGGAAGGAAAGAGAGAGAGAGAGAGAGAGAAAACACATGGCCAGCAAGCCACTCCCACCAGGTCACATGGCCGGCAACCCATTCCCACAAAGGAGGCCACACCCACAGAGTAGGTTCGGAAATTCTTTGAAACCCACCACCGATTGGAACAATCATTCAGTGTCAGTCCAACTACATGACCACTCCAAGCGGTAATTGGAAAAGTCCTGTTTAGTACTAACGGTACTAAAAAGTGTTTTTATCTATTTCTGTGGGACTATGAGGGCGAGATAGCAATTCTTAGATTCAGCACTATATTTTGTGTTTATGCTGATTTTAGCATACAGATAGCCCTTGACTTACAGCTATAAGGGAGCCCAGGATTTCCATTGTGACACATGGCAGTTATAGAGTCGAGATGGCGCAGTGGTTAAATGCAGCACTGCAGGCTACTTTAGCTGACTGCTAGTTCAGCAGTTCGGTGGTTCAAATCTCACCGGCTCAGGGTTGACTCAGCCTTCCATCCTTCCGAGGTGGGTGAAATGGGGACCCAGATTGTTGGGGGTGATATGCTGACTCTGTAAACCGCTTAGAGAGGGCTGAAAGCCCTATGAAGCGGTATATAAGTCTAACTGCTATTGCTATCATCTATCTATCTATCTATCTATCTATCTATCTATCTATCTATCTATCTATCTATCTATCATCTATCTATCTATCTATCTATCTATCTATCTATCTATCTATCTATCTATCATCTATCATCTATCTATCTATCTATCTATCTATCTATCTATCTATCTATCTATCTATCTATCTATCTATCTATATCTTTTATCTATGTATCTATCTAGAGCCGAGGTGGCGCAGTGGTTAGGGTGCAGTACTGCAGGCCACTTCAGCTGACTGTTATCTGCAGTTCAGCGGTTCTAATCTTACCGGCTCAAGGTTGACTCAGCCTTCCATCCTTCCGAGGTGGGTGAAATGAGGACCCAGACTGTGGGGGCAATATGCTGACTCTGTAAACTGCTTAGAGAGGGCTGAAAGCCCCAGGAAGCTGTATATAAGTCTAACTGCTATTGGTATTGCTATGTTGAGGCACCCTAGAAATCAGATTGGAATAAGTACAACATCCACTATCTACTGAACCTGTAAGTACAGATTCTGACTGGATTCTAGCTCTTTAATCAATTACTCTTGATTGAATAACAGGAAGTAGAATCTGCAGCCCAACATAAACATTCCTTGCCCCTTTATTAGCAGAAGGAAAACAGAAAAAGCATACAACAGTCCTGCTTTTATTGCTGTAGTCACAAGAAGATTTTAGAAAAGCTTGTTGTTTGTCTGCCTTGAACCCCACAGAGATAATTAAGTATTATTCCCCCTCCATTGCCCTCGATTGTAGTAACAGCAGTTGATTAATACATGCTAAAAGGAGCTCCTGGCAAGGAGCTACTGCAACGTGCTCTACATGGGGCAGCCCTTGAAGAGCATTCGGAGACTTCAGCTTGTCCAGAATGCAGCCACGCGAGCGATTGTGGGTGCACCTCGGTTCACCCACATAACACCTATCCTCCGCGAGCTGCACTGGCTGCCTATTGGTCTCCGGATACGCTTCAAAGTGCTAGTCGTAACTTATAAAGCCCTTCATGGTATTGGACCTGGGTACTTGAGAGACCGCCTGCTGCCAATCACCTCCACTAGACCGATTAGATCCCACAGATTAGGCCTCCTCCGAATTCCATCCGCCGGCCAGTGTCGACTGGTGACTACCCGGAGGAGGGCCTTCTCTGTGGCTGCTCCGACCCTCTGGAACGAGCTCCCCGTGGAGATTCGAACCCTCACCACCCTCCAGGCCTTCCTCAAAGCCCTTAAAACCTGGCTGTTCCGGCAGGCCTGGGGCTAAAGAGCTGTTGCCCCCGTCTCGAATGGTATGACTGTTGTGTGTTTTTAAATTATGTATTGTTATGTTTTGTTTTTTATTTTTTGTCTGTACCCCCCCTTCCCTGATTTGATTTGTTAGCCGCCCTGAGTCCCCTTCGGGGGAAAAGGGTGACATATAAATATAATAAAATGAAATGAAATGAAATGAATTAAGATCAGCAATACCACCTCCAAGCCAGCATAGCTCTTGGCTTACAAAAACAGCCTATCTAAAATAGACATTGATCCCAAAGTTGAAAAACGATTCAAGCCAATGCAGGATACCTTCCTATTGCCTACCTAGCATTCAAGTCCTGTTTCAACACTCTCCAGAAATCTTTTCAAGCCCTTTACAAAATTCCTAGAGCTTTTTATCTTTTTATGCTATTAACATTACTGCATTTTCCTCATACGGCAAAGGAAGGAGGAAGAGGAGGAAAGGAGAGAGAAAACGAATGAACCAACGGACCTGGCACCAACAAGGTTAGCTAAAATCTCAGCAAATACCTCCCCAAAATGTTGGAAATGTGAATCAATACATGGAACATATTACCACTTATGGTGGGCTTGTGGGAAGGCTAAATTTTTTTTGGGAAAAGGATCAAAAATTGGCTTGTGGCAATAACAGGAGTTAAAATAGATTGGAAACCTGAAGGTTTTTTTACTCTCTTTGTCCCTCTCTCTCTCTGTCTCTCTCTTTTTCTCTGTCTCTCTTTCTCTCTGTGTGTCTCTCCCTGTCTGTCTGTCTGCCTCTCTCTTTGTCTCTCTTTCTCTCTGTCTGTCTCTCTCTATCTGTCTGTCTCTGTCTGTGCGTCTCCCTCGTTGTCTCTCTCTCTCTCTCTCTCTGTGTCTCCCTGTCTCTCTTTCTGTCTCTCTCTCTTTCTGTTTCTCTCTTTCTGTCTCCCTCTGTCTGTCTCTCTCTGTCTCTCTCTTTCTGTCTCTCTCTCTCTCTCTTTCTGTCTCTCTCTCTCTGTCTCTCTAATTGACTGCAAAATATAAAAAAGAAATCCAGTATTTAATTTTACATATAATTACGGTGGCAAGGATTGCCTTCGCTCAGAAATGGAAAAACATATTAATTCCACGCGAAGATGAAAATAATAAGAAAGGTTATGGATTGTGCCGAAATGGATAAATTAACGAAAGAAATCCAGGGAAAAGAAGAGACAGAACATTACCAGATATGGGATAAATGGTATAGGTGGATGGAAGAAAGAAACAAGAATCAATGGAGGAAACCAATGAAGCCCAAAAATAGTAGTTAAGGAGAATTAACACACATATATGTATCCAAGTGATTTAAATTTACTAGAGGTAATAGCAATAGCAATATAAGTTAGACTTTCAGCGCTTTCAGCCCTCTCTAAGCGGTTTACAGAGTCAGCATATCGCCCCCACAGTCTGGGTCTTCATTTCACCCACCTCGGAAGATGGAAGGATGAGTCAACCTTGAGCCGGTGAGATTTGAACCGCTGAACTGCAGATAGCAGTCAGCTGAAGTGCCCTGTAGTACTGCACCCTAACCACTGCGCCACCTCGGCTCTTAATCAGTCAATATAGCAGACAGATGAGTAAAATAAGAGGGTTCAGAAGGGTGAAATGCAAATGAAATATACTAAAAGGGGAAATAATATAAGGAGAATGGTGTTGATTGGTATTTGCTATTAGAAAGAACAGGAAGTTCCTGTTCGTATTGTATTGTGTAAATGTGGTGTACGTCTATGTTTTGTGTGTATTTTGCATGTTTGTAAATTAATAAACAAAATTTAAAAAAAGAATGAACCAACGTACTTCCAGATAGCCCCTAGGATTAATAAATTCCTTGTAGGACGGAAAGAAAGTGGCAAATCTATTGTTCTAAATTAAAAAGCTATGGTGTGTATTTCTATTCTCACATTCCATTAAGGTTCCATCCACAGCAGTATTCTTATCGGTGCTTCTCTTTTTCAACTGGAGGAAGGATATGACAATGATTGTGACCCAGTGACCAGCTAAGAATAATTTCAATATCTAGTATTCTTGGCAATGTGTGTTTTTCAATCACTCCATTTAAAAAAAAAAAAGCTTTAATGTTTAGTAACTGTTTAGTAACATTAAAAGCCCTTTCTAGTTATCTCCTTCCATATGTCCCTATTAAAATATAAGGTGACATTTAAAATAATTGTATATTACTATAATTATTTAATGCAGTCTGCAATATACAACGTAAGTATAAGATATAAACATACTTGGTGTGAGGTTGTGGCAAAAAAAAGGACTTTTTCAAGTCAGCAACAATTTTAGGACCATAACTGTGTAATGCAATCCCACTTTTCTTCTACTAATATAGATGTACAACATCATGAAGAGAGCTGAGGTGGCGCAGTGGTTAGGGTGCAGTACTGCAGGCCACTTCAGCTGACTGTTATCTGCAGTTCGGCGGTTCTAATCTCACCGGCTCAAGGTTGACAACCTTCCATCCTTCCGAGGTGGGTGAAATGAGGACCCGGATTGTTGTTGGGGGCGATATGCTGACTCTGTAAACTGCTTAGAGAGGGCTGAAAGCCCTATGAAGCGGTATATAAGTCTAACTGCTATTGCTATTGCTATCTATCTATCTATCTATCTATCTATCTATCTATCTATCTATCTATCTATCTATCATCTATCTATCATCTATCTATCTATCTATCTATCTATCTATCTATCTATCTATCTATCATCTGTCTATCTATCTATCTATCTATCTATCTATCTATCTATCTATCTATCTATCTATCATCTATCTATCTATCATCCATCCATCCATCCATCCATCCATCCATCCATCCATATCTCTTATTTATCTATCTATCTAGAGCCGAAGTGGTGCAGTGGTTAGGGTGCAGTATTGCAGGCCACTTCGGCTGACTGTTATCTGCAGTTCGGCTGTTCTAATCTCACTGGCTCAGGGTTGACTCAGCCTTCCATCCTTCCGAGGTGGGTGAAATGAGGACCCGGATTGTTGTTGGGGGCGATATGCTGACTCTGTAAACCGCTTAGAGAGGGCTGAAAGCCCTATGAAGCGGTATACAAGTCTAACCGCTACTGCTATTGCTATGAAACGTGGGGTTTTAACATCACGTATTGCATGTAGCACTTAGTAGTATTTCACTATTTGAAGGTTACTTACAAAAATAGAGGAATAAAATAAGTGGGTATAAAAATAGCATCCATGGTAAAAGGTAGACGGCATTCTGTATGGGCTTAGCAATATCAGCACCTGTTACTGCTCATTTTAAAAGAGCGAAGGAAAGATGTAGCTCTGCAGACTGCATTACTTTGCCAACAATTTGAAAAAAAGCTGGTTTTTTTCCCATTCAAAAATAAAACACATTTGAAAGAAGTACTGAGGAAACGGGGGAAATTGAAGACGTTGCTTGCACAATCATTGTAAGAGAGTGAGCTCTGATGATCCCAAAGTAAGATCTCATCTGGAAGTAAAAAACAAGGCTAGTCTAAGAGTGATCGTTTTTCAGCTCGTTAACCGACAATGGAAACTTTTGAAAGCTCACGTATGTAACCCAGGGACGAACGGGTCCTATCTCAAAGGTGTGAGCCTCAATTTCATTGAAAGCCGCATCAGCATTATGGCTGCCGTCAAAGGGCCAGTAGCTGGGACAACATGACTAGGGCTGGGCGTGGCCAGCTCGCCGCTTGCTCACTGGATGCGGATGACTTGGGACAGAACAAGTCGCACCGGCTAACCCAGAGGTTCTCAACCTTCCCAATGCCGCAACCCTTTAAAAAAGGAGCCGAGGTGGCGCAGTGGGTAGAGTGCAGTACTGCAGGCTACTTCAGCTGACTGCTATCTGCAGTTCGGCGGTTCAAATCTCACCGGCTCAAGGTTGACTCAGCCTTCCATCCTTCCGAGGTGGGTGAAATGAGGACCCAGACTGTGGGGGCGATATGCTGACTCTGTAAACCGCTTAGAGAGGGCTGAAAGCCCTATGAAGTGGTATATAAGTCTAACTGCTATTGCTATTGCTATTAACACAGTTCCTCATGTTGTGGTGGCCCCCAACCACAAAATTATTTTCGTTGCTACTTCATAACTGTAATTTTGCTACTGTTATGAATCGTAATGTAAATATCTTGATATGCAGGATGTATTTTCATTATTACAAATTGAACGTAATTAAAGCACAGTGATTAATCGCAAAAACAATATGTAATTATATATTGCGAAATTATTTATCATTTACATTTTTATTCCTGTGGGTAGTCGTCGCAAGGGCCCCAGAACACTGCTTTGCCCAGGGGGCCCATAATACTGTTAAGTCGGCCCTGTGCATGCCAGCTATGGACTTGTGCCATAGAGGATGCCAAGAATGTGTGGTGGAGCCTGAGGGCACCAGTTTCCATTCCTGGCCCTGCCATCCCTCTGACTGACTAGCACACCCAGCATATCCGTAAAGGAGAGAAACTGGAAAGCCCCTTAGCCCTGCCAGGAACAGGCCTGAGCCCTACAGGAAGAAGAAGCAGAAACAGTGCCAACTTAACAGCATTCTGCCCCCCCCCCCCGGGCTAAGCAGTCCCATCAACACTGGCAACTGCGCCCACAGCTCCGGCGGCTTTCCCACAAGCAAGAGGTCGACAACCAGAGCAGGGAGGCCGGTGTCTGGCGGCAATCCTTTGGCTGCGCCCAAGGAGGCACCGATGGCAGAGGAGACACACCGAGCTGGCATGGACCTAGAAATCTCTCCACGTGGGCCTGAAGGGCGGAGACAAGGCAGGGCTGGGGGGTTGTGAGAAAAGCCGTCCTAAGATCCAGGCCCGATTTCTCGGTTCGGAGAAGTCCAGAAAGCTGAGGCTCTCCATAAACCGGGGGTTGTTCTTGGCGGGCAGCCGAGGGACATGAAGGGCCGCGATAGCACCAACACCTCAATTACCACCTGCTGCTGAGACAAGGGTTCGCTTAGCGATGTCTCGGTTCCTAAGACCATCGAAAATATGTCTTTTCCGATGGTCTAAGGCGACCCCTGTGAAATGGCCGTTCGACCCCCCCCAAGGGGTCGCGACCCACAGGTTTGAGAACCGCTGGGCTAACTCAACATGAGAACAATTTGATGCCCTAGAAGCCACTTGCCTCCCAGATTGCTGGCAGCCAACTGAGCGTGCATGCTCACACCCATTCCAAGTTTGAGGACTTTTATCCACAGAGGAAGGAGAGGCCTTCTCTCCCTAATCCCAGGCATGATTGGCAGTTTGTAAGCTCAGATGTGCATAAAAGTCTCCAAGCTTGGAATGGTCTGTGTGCGTGCACACGCCCACGTGCACGTATATGTACACGGCACATCAAAGGAGACATTATTCTCCCAATCCCAAACATCATTGACATCTCCCTGTCTGGCGTCCCTTCCCAGCAAAGGAAGAGGCGGAGGATAATGCTGCTGTCTGTGGAAGCATGGAGGAGAAAGTTTGCAGGAAGGAGTTTCCTCCGAGTCCAACGTCTGCCTTGGCAGATCTCCGGAGAGATTTTTCAGATTTCAGATTTCAGATTTTAGCTTTATTTGTATGCCGCCCTTTTCCCTGAGGGGACTCAGGGCGGCTCACAATTCAAGGGGAGGGAAGGACAAAACAAGTTACACACATGAAGACAATACATCGTTAAAAAGCGCAACAGTCATACTATTCGGGTGGGGTTGAAGTCTTTAGCCCCAGGCCTGTCGGAACAGCCAGGTTTTAAGGGCTACGCGGAAGGCCTGGAGGGTGGTGAGGGTACGAATCTCCACGGGGAGTTCGTTCCATAGGGTCGGAGCAGCCACCGAGAAGGCTCTCCTCCGGGTAGTTGCCAGTCGACATTGACCGGCTGATGGAATTCGGAGGAGGCCTAATCTATGGGATCTTATTGGCCTAGTGGAGGTAATTGGCAGTAGGCGGTCTCTCAAGTACCCAGATCCAATACCATGAAGGGCTTTGTAGGTGACAACTAGCACCTTGAAGCGCACCCGGAGATCAACAGGCAGCCAGTGCAGCTCGCGGAGGATAGGTGTTACGTGGGTGAAACGAGGTGCACCCACGATCGCTCGCGCGGCTGCATTCTGGACCAGCTGAAGTCGCCGAATACTCTTCAAGGGCAGCCCCATGTAGAGCACATTGCAGTACTCCAGCCAGAGCAAGAGGAGGAGGCAGGGGAGCCGTGTTCCCTCGTCCTGCACAAGGGAGGCTGGCTGTTCTTGAAAGGGAATCCCTGTTTCCAGTTGTGTCTGGTAAGGATGCTGGCTTGTTGGGAGCTTGTTCCCTCATGCAGCTCCCCTGCCAGCCCCTCCTCCTCTCTCTCCAGAGATCTGTCAAGGCAGACGTTGGACTCGGAGGAAACTGCGTCCTGCAAACTTTCTCCTCCACGCTTCCACACGCAGCAGCGTGATCCTCCGCCTCCTGTGGGGGGCCAGGAAAGGCTGGAAGGGGGGATCCGGAGATCTTTAGCAGAGGAAGGTGAGCCAAAGCCTAGTCTACCAGAGGAGCCTCACAGTCCATCTCAGGCCACACAGAGGACCCCAGGACAGCGGCACGGACTGTCCTGGGCAGTGGTGGGCAAGTGCTCAGCCTGGCCCTCAAGCTCCTGGGGCACCAACCCCACTTTCCCAAGGAGGTGCCCAGTGTGCTTACGGCCTCCTCAAGGCTGTTGCTGCTGTACTTGTTCTCCTTGGCCAGGTTGCTCATTGTGGGTGAGGGAGAGCAAAGTGTGTGGAAGACAGAAAGAATGTCATGGTTTAGTCTATTAGATGTATGTTCTGACCCCCCCCTCGCCCCACACCAACCCACACTCCGAGCCAAAGATAAGTTACGGCATTTAATTAACAGACAGACAGGTCCTTGGCAGCAAACCGGCACAGACAAGCTTGGGCAGCAAAACCAGCACAGATAAGCCCTGGCAGCAATTCAGCCTACCAAGCTCACAATAATGTCCGGACATTAGTTCCTGCGTTGACTTCTGCAAGAGGGGCATGTGCACAAGTAGCCCTTTTATAGTCTGGAGAGTAGCCTAATGACCACCAGCTGAGTGCAATTACCTCCTGTAATTGCGCAATTGTTCCTTACGCCTATTAGCTCTCCAGTGCTAGCATCTAGGAACAACTCCCTTGGCTCCTCCCCATTGCTGACATCTGGATCACACTCCCTTGTCTCCTCCCCACTGGTCCAAGGCTCAGGCGCCTCCTAGTGGCCAACCAGCTTCTCTGCACCCTGCTCGGAGTCGGAACCCTGTCCCGGGTCCTCCACATCCTCCAGAGCCGACTCATAGGGCCCCTCGCTGTCGGAGTCTGGTGCAGCTCCAACGGCTCCTGCTGGGCCACAACAGATGTATATCCTGCCTTTTAGAAAAGGAGCTCAAGATGGTACATACAGTACTTCCTCCTATTTTTTCCTACCCCAACAAACCTGTACGAGACAGGTTCTCAAGTGAGAGACAGTGACTGAAAGAGAATCCATAGCTGAGAGACTTGGATAAGTATGTCTCTCCACATCTAGTCCAACATCTTAACTATTAACATACACTACTTCTTCAGAGGAATATATTTCATATTTTGCACACACAAAAAAGTAGTATCTTAACCCAATGTAGAAAAGAGTTAGCGTAGTCCTTTGTGTTTGTTCTAACAGCAATTCAAAACCCAGTACTGAAAAACCAACAGGAAGGACAACTCTGATGAAATAACATGACATGCTGGTGGGCCTTAATATGCAGAAATGTTGGCCTCACAAGTTCACTCCAGTTAAGCCAGACTTAAATATTTACAAAAAGCCTTCTTCCGCAACCACAGAAGAAAAATATTAGCAATCTGTAAGTTTTATGCAGATGGGATGGTTCTAACAGCAGCTGGGATGGGCCGGAAAGGGATTCTTCCAGTAAGAAGCATCTTCAAAACCACAATGTGACCCACATTTGATTTGTTTGGCTTCCATTATATTCAGGGACAGGCATGCGCTCTCCCCCTCCCAGGATGTGAAGAATGCGGTCAGCCAGGTTTTCCCTGCTAAGAGAAGAAAAGATAGATTTGACAACACTAACAAAGATGGGAGATACACGTTTAGGTGTGCAGGAAGAAGGAAAGATGGGAGATTTACTCTAGTTAGCCCTTATTCAAGTTCTAAAGCTGTACATCTGATTAACGTTGCTGTTGTCATGGCTGGTCTTATAATAACAGCAAAATTAGCCCATGACATCACTTGCAGAGGCTGCCTAAGAAACATTCTCTTTGCTATGAAGGGAAACACACACGCATGTGCACACACAAACACTCCACTTTAAAAGAAGGCAATTAGCCTAAACTTTAATACTAATGGGCAGGGGTTCACCGACAAATGCGCGCACGACAAAAGCTCGCACGACAAAACTGCGGCGAGAAAACCACGACGTCGAAAGCACGCCAACAGGACGCCAACAACAGCGCGCCGACAAAAGCGCGCCTTCAACAAACAAGGCGAAAGCAACGTAATAACCCTAACCCTGAACCTAACCCTAACCTTAACCCTAATCGCGCTTTTGTCGGCGCGCTGTTCTTGGCGCGCTGTTGTGGGCGCTATTTCCACCTTGCGGTTTTCCTCTGCGCGGTTTGCTCGGCGCGCTTTTGTCATGCGCGAAATTGTCGGGTCACGATGGCCAGGGTCACTTATAAGGCAAGACTATGAGACAATTAACCTTTGCCATTCATTTAGTCACCTTGTGATATCCTGTCCCCAATGCAGCATCTCTCTCTGCAATACCCACCGTTCTACTGAAACTCTGCAGGTCTGGCCAGGAAAATAATCTCTGTCTTGTGCTAATCCAGGCCGGAGCTGAAATTCCTCTAAGTAACCAACAGGGACGTGCAGTCAGGGGAGGCAGAGCCTCACCACTGTCATCATGAAAAGAAAAAAAAATGTAAAAGGAAAAAGGCAAGAGCTGAGGTCAGGCTGAGCTAGTTGCTGCCAGAGTCACCGTGGATGACTGTTTAAAAAAGCCTCTAAAAAGCGCCCTCTACAGGAGAAGGCAGGAGAACAAGGTGCCTCATCTAGACTGAGAAGAAAAAGAATGAAGGAAAACTTTTTCGCAAAGGAGAAAAACAAATGCTGTTGCTTTAAATCGGAACTGAGCATGCCTGGCTGTGGAATTCTGGGAGTTGAAGTCCACAAGTCTAAAAACACTTGAAACCCACCACTGTGCCAGTGCCTCACCAGCCATAAACCTCACCGCACGTCACTGGTAACCAACAAAAACCTGTGCAGACCTATCTTCTCAATATGCCACTTTTTTTTTTTTTAAGGAATCTGCCAAACTTTATTTTCATAACAAAAATAGTTTTCAGATAAAATGTTCCAAAGGCCTACACGCTGATTTGAGAACTTCCTGGTCACCTCTGAACTATGGAGGCATCGACTTTAAAGTCGGTGTGTATGTGAAATGAACTGTAGTCAAGTCTTGGCCTCCTTACATTTTGCTTCTCTTAGAAAACTCCCACTTGTGCCTTGAAGGTTCAACAGAATCCAGCAAGCCAACACAACTATTTCAAATAATGGATTACAAACTTGGCTTGTTGTAAATCAAACCAGTTTAAAGTAGCTGCAGTTTTATCATGTTCCATAAGGTGCTTAAGGGGAAGAGAAGCAAAAGCTTGCAATCTTTTCCTTGTTATCTGGAGTACAGGAGAATGGAAGGAGGAACTTGAGAGTTTGAGGCTTGCAAAAGTTTCCTCTGATCACACCACTTACCCTCCCCTCCCCCAATTGATTTTGATTGAGGTACATAGCCAATATGTATTCTGCTGGACTCCATAACCGTAGCGCTGTTCCTGAGAGATTATTTTATAGATTTATTTACTAGCATTTGTGTTCTGACCCCCTCCTCCGTCCAGTAACGAATGCCGAGACAAGCTTAACTGGAATGTCCTTTAATAGCAAGACACCAAAACCTCGGTGGCTGAAAGCCAAGCAAAACAGATAAGGACCTTGGCAGCAACTCAGACAAACTCGGGCAGCAGTAAACACAGATAAGGCTTGGCAGCAATCCAGCCTGCCAAGCTCCCAGTACTGTCTTCCAACATTCAATCCTGCATTGACTTCTGCAAAGAGGGGAGTGTGCACCAGTAGCTTTTTATAGTCTGGAGAGGAGCCTAATGACCACCAGCTGAGTACAATCACCTCCTGTAATTGTGTAATTGTTCCTGATGCCTAGTAGCTCTTCAATGGCGTGCATCCAGGAACAACTCACTGCTGACATCAGGATCACACTTTCTTGTCTCCTCCCCACGGGTCCAGGTGCCGTGGTGGCCAACCAGCTTCTCTGCGCCCTGCTCGGAGTCGGAACCCTGTCCAGGGTCCTCCACATCCTCCAGAGCCGACTCAGAGGGCCCCTCACTGTCGGAGTCTGGTGGCAGCTCCAACGGCTCCTGCTGGGCCACAACACATTTGTATACTCCATTTCTATTTAAGGCACAATGAAAAAAGCGTACACAATTAAAAATACAAATTATACGTACGATTAAAAACAAGCAATTCAAGGCAAAATTAAATTCAGTATTAATAGTATCCATTCAATGAACTATTAGTTTAAACAGCTTGCTCTTGGAGCAACCAAAATCAAGCTTTCAGTTTCTTTTTTTAAATGTTCCAGTTGTAAGCCATTGCTAGGTTATTAAGCTAGTTAACACAGTTCTTAAGTGAATCTGGCTTCTTCCCCCTTGACTTTGCATCAGAAGGTCACAAAAGATAATCAAATGATCCCAGATCCTGCAACCGACATAAATATCAAATAGTTGCCAAGCACCCCAAGTTTGATCGCATCATGGGGATCCTACAATGATCATAAATGTGAAAAATGATCAAACAAATTTTCAGTGCCTTTGAACAGTCGGTAAGAAAATGGTTACAAGGATTGCGTATAAACAGAAACCCTCCATTTCTGTGGGGCAGGTATAATCTATCAATATTGTTATGCTGATGCAATACACAATAAACAGGCATGAATTTTCTTGGATTTCAGTCCAAACCAGTGGTTGGTTCCGGATAGCAATAGCAATAGCAGTTAGACTTATATACCGCTTCATAGGGCTTTCAGCCCCCTCTAAGCGGTTTACAGACTCAGCATATTGCCCCCAACAACAATCCGGGTCCTCATTTTACCCACCTTGGAAGGATGGAAGGCTGAGTTAACCCTGAGCCGGTGAGATTTGAACTGCCGAACTGCCAAACTAGCAGTCAGCTGAAGTAGCCTGCAGTACTGCACTCTAACCACTGCGCCACTTCGGCTTCCCGATCCCGATGCAACTGGTACAGTTGCAAGGCGGGGGCGGCGTTCTCCACATGAACGCGCGCAGTATGCACGCACACACACACAGTACATGCATTACCGTCCAGTTACGCCTTCGCGAGCCTCCAACTGCTCAGTGGAGCAGAGTGCCCGCGCTCCTGTGCGTGTAAGCGCCGAAGAGTTTAAAGACAGGTAAGGAGCGTGGGCGGACGGGTGGGGGGCCCTCCGGAGCACCGTACTGGAATGGTACCTGGTGCTCCGGGCAGGCACCGGTACGCCCATACCAGGGCGTGCCGTCTGCAACCCACCACTGCTCCAAACTGTCCAGTTCAGCTTGTGTCCAGGAGTATATCATATCACAGGTATGGCTCAGGTATTGATGGCTTGATGGTATTTCCATCGTTCCAAGGTGGCGCAGTGGTTAGAGTGCAGCACTGTAGGCTACTTCAGCTGATTGCAGTTCTGCAGTTCGGCTGTTCAAATCTCACTGGCTCAGAGTTGACTCAGCCTTCCATCCTTCCGAGGTGGGTAAAATGAGGACCCGGATTGTTGGGGGCAATATGCTGACTCTGTAAACCGCTTAGAGAGGGCTGAAAGCCCTATGAAGCGGTATATAAGTCTAACTGCTATTGCTATTGCTATTGTTCCCTAGCAGCTTCACATAATGAAAGTCAATGGGGAATCAGGCCGGAAGTGAGAAAACATCCCATGGCTATTCTGTTTCTCTGTTTAGGTAAAAAAATATTTCTGAAACAAGTCATTGGTTGCCTAGTTATGAAATACATACTAAGCATCTTAAAACGTCTGTGCCTGTGAAACATTACCCAAATTCCACAGGCACTGGTTTTTCCATTCTTGTGGCAAAATCCACGAAATAGTCTCCTTCCATTCACAACTTCTGAAGAAAACTACGCTTTCTTTTTGAATGGACAATTTGAAAAAAAGTAATAGCGTGCCCAATACTTTCGGAGCATCTTATTTTGCTATTCTCATGAAATGTATACCACATTTACATATAAATACTGGATTGCTACCATATTTATCAAAATTTTTAAAGTGTGTGTGCTTCAACTTTATTCAAACAATAATATCTGCATTTTACAACATTTATGAAGGGGCTTCAATTGTGATAGATAACAAGGAATTCAAAGTCAAAGAAGAGCCAGGAGGAGTCATATAGTGCTCTGTTCTGTCCCCCCTTCTCCGCTCGTTAACAGACGACAGGCAGACAAACTTAAAAGGAAAGAACTTTATCAGTCCTCGGCTCAGACTGGCTGCGAGCCCAAAAATAAACATAAATAAAGTCTCTTGCAAGAAGATAACAGAATGCAAAACAAAACTCTTACAAAGCAATTCACTTCTCCAAGTGTCTCCTTGAATCAGGGTTACAGAAAGCAAATCACTTCTCCAAGTGTCTCACAAACAAACCACGACTGATGAATGATGAACGTTGAATGAACGCTGACTCCTGCAACCAGGGCGTGGCACCATCCGTCCTTTTATCACCAGAAGACGCCACTAACGAGCCCCAGCTGCATTGTTAATCTTGCATCCCAACTCAACTCACAGCAAACTTCTGCTGAGTCACAACTGTGCTCTATGTATATTTTATGTGCTTTTATGATACACAAGAAGATATATTGACAAAGTGAATCTGGACTTATCCAAACTTGCTCTGGATTTTGCAACTTTTGAAATAATTTTCTAACATCAAGTTCAACAAGATCTGCTTGCTTAATAATCCAAAATCAGAATAACAAAAACGACTAAATTTATTACTCCTGAATCTCCAAATTTGTCAGGGATGGGACTCATTCTCTTTCCTTCTTTCACCCACACGACATATAATTATACTTGCACATATATAACTTCCCCATTTGAACACAATGATCCAATTATACGGAAAATATTTTGAGTAATTCAAATATATCCATAATTAATTTCTTGTTTGCAATAGACTAGGACTTTGAAATTTCAACTAATTTTAATTAAAAATAAAATAACTTTTCCTGTATTAATAACTGCCTTTTTTATCATATTAAGCATTAAAGGTGAACCAAGCAGAGAACTCTGCCTAAGGGTTCTGAGACTACTGTATTATGATGAGTTTAGGTCAACCACTTAGACTGAACTTCACAGAGGAAGTAATGCCAGCAACCTGGCGAGTAGCATGGAAATTAGTTTGAATAATAGGCTAATATTAGAGCAGAATCCAACAGACACTCTGAGCTCCTTGAGGACAGGCATAAATGCCATAACGAACAGAGATTGATTGATATGGTTAACAATAGAAGCAACAAACATTGCTTGGAATAGCCTGGAGAGGCTATTTACTAAACCTTGGTTTGTTTGGCTCATTAATAACAAACAGTTGTCTGGACTTATGCCACATGTTAAGACAAAAGTCAAAGAAACCTTATTATGGTTGAACATGTCAACATTGGATATCAAAGGGATGAAATAAGGCCTGTGGAGGTATCAAGTCACAGAGCTTGTAGCGCAGTGTTTCTCAACCTTGGCGACTTTAAGTCTTGTGGACTTCAATTCCCAGAATTCCCCAGCCAGCTGTGCTGGCTGGGGGATTCTGGGAGTTGAAGTCCACAGGACTTAAAGTCACCAAGGTTGAGAAACACTGTTGTAGTGTATAACATATTAAGTATCAGTGCTGAGTTTTCAAGTTTTCAAGATAGAATCATACGATTTGCAGATTGAGTCAGGTTCCCAGGCTGGGATAAGACTCCCTCTGCTGCTCTGAAGGAGGAGCAATGCTGTGCACAAGAACCTATTCAAAACAAATCCGTATTCCGTCCTCAGATCGATTTTTGCAAAATAAATAAAAGGATCGCCTTCAATCCACCTGCCTATAAATGAGATTCAGACAAGAGAACTCACATCACAAAAAAAATGGTGTCCTCATCCATTTTGCAAACTCTACGTAAATACCAGTAAAGGAGTATATTTGCATGTAAATTAGCATGTTGGGGATAGTTTATGTGAATATAAAATAAAGTAGTATTCTAGGATAATTAATTAACATTTATTTCAGCAGCCTTTTGAATTATAAAATAGCAGTACCTAATTATATCTTATAGGAAGCGCATGGAAACAAATGCATGGAAACATGCCAAAAACCCCAGTGCTGTCAATGATGTGTGCACTCATGTACATTTGCAGATAAAGCCCCTTCACTAGCCCCTGAACATGTGACTGATAAGAGTATTGGACATAACTCTGCACCCCTGTTTCTGCCTTGATGTGCCTTGTCCTGAATGGTGAGAAGCAGCTTTCTGTACTCAAGTCCTGTATATTAAAGATAGCAATAGCAATAGCAGTTAGACTTATATACTGCTTCATAGGCTTTCAGCCCTCTCTAAGCGGTTTACAGAGTCAGCATATCACCCCCACAGTCTGGGTCCTCATTTCACCCACCTCGGAAGGATGGAAGGCTGAGTCAACCCTGAGCCGGTGAGATTTGAACCGCTGAACTGCAGATAGCAGTCAGCTGAAGTGGCCTGCAGTACTGCACCCTAACCACTGCGCCACCTCGGCTCTAAGATGCTAAGATCTCAGTCCTGAAGGACTCTAGCGCTAATCTCTTCCATCTTAGATTGAAATATCAACCCTGGCTTTAGCCTTCTGATTCTTCATGATAAACCCGCAAGTTGGATATAGGAAGTGGAGGTGATTATAGGAGATGATCGGGCTGAGCTGGAAGCTGGAGTTAAACATGCTATCAGTTTGGAATCGTTGTGCAGCCATAAGAGGCTCAATTCCCGTTGATCCTTACACAATGTTAATTTAGCTTTGACTGTTAGTTGAGCAGCTTCTTGTGTATAGGTAGCAATAATAAACTCTTCAGCCTTTTGAACCCAGTCAATGTTCCTGGTTCTTTGCACCTGACAGACAACGGGTTGCGTCAGACTTAGCCAGAGCTACTTACAATCTGTTTTTGAAGTTACAAAGGCCACACTCTCCCACGTGGTCACATTTTGCGTGGTTGACAATAGCTCACCTTTATGTTGTTTATAGCATCCTGTGTTTTCGCCAAGTGTTAATGTCTGGTTTCTAGTAAATGGATTTGCTTAACAACCACTGCAAAAAATGTCATAAAATTTGATCCGCTCACATGATGCTTCAACTTATGACTCCAACGATTTACAACCACAATTCCAGATTTAATTATGGTCCCCTTGTAGAGCAGAAGATGGCTAGTATAGGCCTATATTCATGAACCTTAACTACCACTAGACTTTCTGAGACAAGGGAAATGATTAAAAAGCACTTATGGAATATTGCTGCCTAAACTGAAAGAAGACTTAGAAAAAAGTGATTACTTGTTGGTCATTCAGAGAATGCCTATAAACTGGCAAAATGGACATTCTCAGGTCAAACTGGGGAGGATATTCACATCCTTCAGCAGTTTTACAGGACTGATTCCTTTCTCCGAACCGCTTCATCCGTGTGACTCCAGAGAGATGTTTTAATATGTGCCAAATGATCAGGGATTCACGTTCATTACTTGCTATACAAACCATAAAATAACACTTCAGATTGCAAAATGTTGGTATCTTGTTTAATTATTATGCATACAACGTTAGGCTTTTAAATTTATATTAATAGCATCTATTGAGATGCTTATTATTATGTTTTGATTTATACTTTGTATGGAATTGTGTTATTTTTGGCTAATCTTTGACCATAATTAAACTGAAGCTGAATGCTGCAGTGCCTAGGGTCACTTTTCAAAATGCAACCTTGAGTCACAGAACTGCCTTAACAGCAATATGCCCAGAGCAATTATCAAAATATTTCTTAGACATTAGGAGAATTCGCTTCTTTAAAAAAAAATGCCCATTTTTCAGATAAAGAAACCACTGGCTCCGTTTCAAACGTGTAAAATCAATGTGTTAAAGCCATTGTCAAAAGCTGATAAAATATCAGCTAAAAGAAGGAAGGGGAAGGAGAGGAGGAAGGAGGAATGTAGAGAAGGGAGAGAGGGAGAAAGGAAAGGGAAAGGAAAAGAAGATGGAAGGGAGAGAAAAGGAAGGAAAGAGGGTAGGAAGGGAAAAAGGAAGAGTAGGAGTGAAGGAGAGGCAAGGGAAGAAGGAAGGGGAAGGAGAGGAGGAAGGAAGAAAGTAGAGAAAGGAGAGAGGGTGAAAAGAAAGAGGTAAGGAAAGAAGGATGGAAAAGAGAGAAAGAGGAGGACAGAGGGTAGGAAGGGGATGAGGAAGAGCAGGAGAAGGAGAAAGGTACAGGAAGAAGGAAGGGAAAGGAGAGCAGGAAGGAAGAAAGTAGAGAAGGGAGGAAGGGAGAAAAGAAAGGGAAAATAAGGTGGTGTTACAACAGGAGGAAGGGATGGTAAACAAAGCAACCCAAACCGTATATTATAACCTATTAAATGAAATAATAAATGTATAAGAATGATAAATGTTAAAACACTTGTAACCAAATGACATGCTATATGTAATGATGGGGTTTTTTCTGTTTTGTTTTTTTCATTGTTGTGGGTATGTAACAAAAAAATAAAATAATATATATATAAAAAAGCTGATAAAATATCCAAATCTACACAGCAACATTCTTGTCGTAGGAATCCTTACAGGCGATCCTCAACTTGAGACCATAATTTCCACTGCTAAGCAAGGTAGTTAAGTGAGTTTTGCCTGCTTTTACTACTTTTTTTTGCCACAATTAAGTGAATCACTGCACTTGTTAAATGAATCATGTGGTTGTTAAGTGAGTCTGGCTTTCCCCATTGACTTGGCTTGGCAGAAGCCCGCTGGGAAATTCACAAATAATCATCACGTGACACCCCCCCCCCAGGATGCTGCAATTGTAAATTCCTGCCAGGTTGTCAAGTGCCTGAATTCTGCAGGGGCTGGTTGAAAGTCACATATTTCAGCGCTGTTTTTAACTTCAAGCCGTTGCTAAATGAATAGCAAGTCAAGGATTCCCTATATAACAGTTCAAGATGGATCAGCATCATCACCTCCACGCCGCAACCATCAGGGAGTGGATTGCTTAAAGCCACAAAGGCAGTGTTTCTCAACCTTGGCCACTTGAAGAGGTCCGGACTTCAACTCCCAGAACTCAATTCTGGGAGTTGAAGTCCGGACCTCTTCAAGTTGCCAAGGTTGAGAAACACTGCCCTAATCGGATGCATTCCGATAAAATTGGACTTCAGTTCCTATAATCCTCCCACCCAGCCAGCACAATTGATCCAGAACCATGCAAAATACTTTGCATTTGGAGAACATTGGGAAAACTCAAAGCAGGTATTTCCCAAAGTGCACCTATGCCCCTGTACCTCTCCCCGTATGAAAGAACTCAATCTTCAGGAAGAGGTTTAACTCAAACAACATCAGCGGAGCTGCAGGAGCCCTTCCAAAGTGTTCTCCTTTTCAGCAAGCAGCAGATCACACAGCGAGGCTGTGTAAGCCCCCCACTTGGCCATGCTGCACGCCAATCCGCCTTTGTAGGTTGGGGGCAGGAATGAAGAGGGCCATTTAGAGAGGAGAGCCTGGGAGCGCGGCCGGGCTTGAGGCGCAAAGTCCTCTTACGACTGAAGCTGGTGGAATGTGCTTCACCAGCTTGGATAAACAGAAGAGGAATTCTAATGAGGCCAACCTCAAACTGAGTCATGGAATTGCATTGTTCTGGCAACTCCAGACTAATCAGCTCTCTCATCCCCCCCCCGCGCCCCCCCCCCTGCCCAAAGGCTTTTTGCGTGTGGGCCTTGTCTCTCCCCCATGATACACGTTGCTGGAAAGTTTCCAGGAAGCCTGCAAGATAGAAGAGAACTCAACTTCAAAACAGTTTGGGAGGGAGGTGGGGGGAAAGCATGGAATTGTATTAAGGTTGAAGTTTAATTTTATTTATAGGCCGCCCAATCCCGGAGGACTCCGGGCGGCTTACAGAGAGGGGAAATAAAATAAAATAAAATAAAAATAAAAAATAATAGCAATAGCAGTTAGACTTATATACCGCTTCATAGGGCTTTCAGCCCTCTCTAAGCGGTTTACAGAGTCAGCATATTGCCCCCAACAACAATCCGGGTCCTCATTTAAAATAAAAATAAAAAATAAATAGACAAGTTAAAAACAACACAGATGCATTCATTTCAGTCGGGGCTGGACCTTAACAATGCGGTCACCTGGAATACTGCAGGTGTTGAGACTTTGGAAAAAGTTCAGAGAAGAGCAACTAAGATGATCAAAGGTCTGGAGAATATGAAGAATGGCTGCAGGTTTTGGATCTGGCTAGTCTAAAGAAAAGAAGAATTAGCTGTGACACGATAGCAGTATTCCAGTATTTGAGGGGCTGCCCCAAAGAAGAGGGGGGTCAACTTATTCTCCAAAGCACCGGAGGGCAGGACAAGAAACAATGGATGGACACTAATCAAGGAGAGAAGCAACCTGGAATTAAGGAGAAACTTCTTAACAATTAACCAGTGGAACAGCTTGCCACCAGAAATCACGGGTGCTCCATCACTGGAAGTGACTGGACAGTCACTTGTCTGAGATGGCATAGGTTCCCCTGCTTGAGCAGGGGATTGGACTGGAAGACCTCCAAGGTCCCTTCTAGCCCTATCCTATCCTATCCTATCCTATCTTATCTTAAGAGCCGAGGTGGCGCAGTGGTTAAATGCAGCACTTGCAGGCTACTTCAGCTGACTGCAGTTCTGCAGTTCGGCTGTTCAAATCTCACCGGCTCAAGGTTGACTCAGCCTTCCATCCTTCCGAGGTGGGTAAAATGAGGACCAGGATTGTTGTTGAGGGCGATATGCTAACTCTGTAAACCGCTTAGAGAGGGCTGAAAGCCCTATGAAGCGGTATATAAGTCTAACTGCTATTGCTATTGCTATTATCCTATCCTATCCTATCCATCATGTAATCTGATGTCCATTTTCAAATGAAAGAGCAAAAAATGTACATTGTGACATGGATCTGAAGCAAGATCTTTCCATTTCTCTCATTTTCCTATGTTCTATGCCTTTGTTTATACAACCCAGGATTGTATTAGCTTTTTTGGCTGCTGCTGCACATTGCAGGCTCACATTCAAATGATCATCCACTAGGACGCCAAGGTCCATCTCATAGTTACTGTTTTTGAGCCAAGTCTCACCTAATCTCTACTTATACCTTTGATTTTTCCTGCCTAAATGTAAAACTCTGCTTTTCTCCACATTAAAATTCATTTTGTTGGATAAGGCCCATTGTTCAAGTTTGTCAAAGATCTTTTTGGATCCCGAGTTTGTCTTCCGGAGTGTTGGCTATTCCTACCAGTTTAGGATCATTTGCAAATTTGATGAGTTCCCCTTCTATTCCCTCACTCTAAGTCAGTGTTTCTCAACCTTGGCAACTTGAAGATGTCCGGACTTCAACTCCCAGAATTCCCCAGCCAGCGCTGGCTGGGGAATTCTGGGAGTTGAAGTCCAGACATCTTCAAGTTGCCAAGGTTGAGAAACACTGCTCTAAGTCATTTATGAAGATATTGAAGAGTACTGGGCCTAAGACGGAACCTTGTAGTACCCCACTTAGTTCTCTCCATGTGGATGTAGTACCGTTAAGGACTATTAAGAGCCGAGGTGGCGCAATGGTTAAATGCAGCACTGCAGACCACTTCAGCTGACTGTTATCTGCAGTTTGGTGGTTCAAATCTCACCGGGTCAAGGTTGACCCAGCCTTCCATCCTTCCGAGGTGGGTGAAATGAGGACCCAGACTGTGGGGGCGATATGCTGACTCTGTAAACCACTTAGAGAGGGCTGAAAGCCCTATGAAGTGGTATATAAGTCTAACTGCTATTGCTACTCGTTGAGTACCGTTGAGTACCGTTTGTCAGATATCCCAAAGCCTGAGAAAGGTTTTATTCTTAAACTAAAGCAAATAAGAAAAAAAAACTGTAATGTGTCAGGTGATGTATGTGTTTATGTGTGAACCCTCTGGCTAAAATAAATCAAAGTCTAGTTTAAAAAAACAGACCTTAAGAAAGGTTAACCTTTGTTAAGTTATTACAAATCGCTGCAGAAAACTGAATTTGTAATGCTGGGGGCCTATCAAATAGGATTCCAGAACCCAGTTTCCAAACCTAACAATTGGAACTAAAAGTACTGTAGGCATTCACATGAAATGTGGTTTGAGGTTTGAGGTTTATTTGATTTATATGCCGCCCTTCTCCCAAGGACTCAGGGCGGCGTACAACATTAAAAGAAACACATACTACAAAAGTTAAAAAGAAATTAAATAGGATATCCCCAAACCCAATTAAAATTAACAATGACACATTTTTTTAAAAGAATTAAAATTCAAATTAACAATAATCAATACTTTGATTTGTTTTGTTCAGGCCAGGCTGGCTTGCTGGAAAAGCCAACTTTTTAGGGCACGTCGGAAGGACCGGAGGTCGGGGATTATACGAAGCTCCGGGGTCAGCTCATTCCAGAGGGAAGGCACTCCAACAGAGAAGGCTCATGTGATGCTACCATTTCCTTCCCATTCTGATAAGAGCCATAATCTTCATTTTACCAGCCAAAAGCTGAAAGGCTCGGACTTTCAACAAAACAAGAGAGGGGCAGGTATAGGCAAGGGGGAAAAAAAATATCACAGCGACAGAGTTGGTTGCCTTTGGTGTGTTTATTCCTTTGTGGAGTTTGTTTTTCTGGAGGCTTTTTGGATGTAGGCCATGTCACGTGGGAGAGGACTACAGAAAAAGAAAAGGACAGCATTGGAGACACACAGCTCCACACAATGCACACTTCTCCTTTTGTGTGATCTGCAGAATCTTGCCTTCTTCGAAAGTAGATGGCCCAGGTTGGCTATCTAAAGGACCCCACTGTCTTTCTGTTGCCAGCTTTTCTGTCCCGTTGCTCATTTGCAAGTGGCATCAAAACAAAGGAACATTCAGAATCTTTCTTGCATCCCGGCGTTTGCCTTACAACGACTTTGCCAAGTCAGTAGTTACCATAGCTTATTTTTAGGATAAAGGGATGTTGGGTGGCATGGAAAGGCGAGACGTTCAGACATAATTTGAGGCGGACAGCTTTATTGCAGGAGGGGAGACTTAATGTTCGAAGACTTCAGTTAGTCCAGAACACAGCCGCGCGAGCGATTGTGGGTGCACCCAGATACACCCATGTTACACCTATCCTCCGCGAGCTGCACTGGCTACCCATTAGTCTCCAGACCCGCTTCAAGGTGCTGGTCGTTACCTATAAAGCCCTACATGGCATCGGACCTGGGTACCTGAGAGACCGCCTCCTGCCGATTACCTCCCATAGACCGATCAGATCTCACAGGTTAGGTCTCCTCCGGATTCTACCCGCCAGCCAATGTCGGCTGGCGACTCCCCGGGGGAGGGCCTTCTCTGTTGCAGCTCCGGCCCTCTGGAACGAGCTCCCTGTTGAGATCCGGACCCTTACTACCCTCCCGGCCTTCCACAAAGCCACCAAGTCCTGGCTGCTCCAGCAGGCCGGGGGGCTTGTGAAATACCCAGCCCCACGGTAACTGTGAATGTTGCGTATTTTTAAAGTGTTGTTTTGTCTATTTATCCCCCTTCCCTTGTCTATTGTGAGCCGCCCGGAGTCCTTCGGGAGTGGGCGGCATACAAGACAAATAAACTAAACTAAACTAATAGAAAAAAGAAAGAGAGATCTGCTACGAACTTTTCAATTTACACCAGAAGACACTACTTATCCAATGATGACTAGTGACAAACAATAAAAACACAAATGGCGGTATGAGTTATCAAAGGCAAATTGGTTCCTTTATGGGCTCTCACACTTAAAAGCTACAGAACACTCAATATTAACAGCTCTTGAGAAAACTGATTCGAGGTTGAAATGTAATCGAAATTGCGTACATGCGTGTGCACGCAAATACAGGCTTCTATGGATGTTTTGATCTAATCCTGCAGGGCTCTGCCTATGGTTTAACCTTTAACTAAGTTTTAACTGAGAGCCACTTGGGGGTCGTGGTTAAGGCACAAAGCCTTGATCTTGGATCAGCCCTAGGAAGGAGACAATGACAAACCATTTCTGAAGAACCTTGGCAAGAAGAAAACTGCAGGGATTTGCCCAGGCAGTCTTTGAGAATCGATTATGACTGAACAGAAGGGGGGAAAAAAAGTTTTACTTATAGATTTGCTGCTAAAAACAGATTTCCCCCAAGCTCCTGAAAGTTGCCACCGGGATTCCAGCAACACTGATTTTATTAATCAATCAAGATAAAGTTAGTTGCACTGAAGTATGCCATGGCTTTTGTCACAGTGATAAAGCTTTATCATATCATCCATGAATTTGCTCAATAGAAACAACAGTAACAGTACAATAGAATTGGAAAGGACCTGGAGGATCCCTTTGTTAAACACAATGGTGCTAGATCTTATCTACAGGAACTACAGAGAATGAATGAGCAACAGCAAGACAATGAGATTACCAAGGTGATAAGCAATGAGGATGAGGGGGTCATGGAGTAGAGATCTCTTTGGTGGGGGGAGGACGTAGAAAACATATTGATCAGAATCGAGAACAAAGAAGGGGGAACCCTATTATCCTTTATGATGGTGGTCCTTCCTTCCTTCCTTCCTTCCTTCCTTCCTTCCTTCCTTCCTTCCTTCCTTCCTTCCTTCCTTCCTTCCTGCTGTTTCAAACAGCAGGCAAATTAATAAATAATAAATAAATAATAAAGTATTTCATATTTTTCAGATGAGATCACCTAAAAGAGACAGCCCTGCTCTCTTCTTTTAATCCCTCTCCTAAGCTTATTTTTCCTGTGATAATCTTGATTTAGACTTCCTTCGAGCCCGCTTACAATGTGACCAGATCACTCTTGTTGGTAGTGGGGAATTCATGTTCATCATGAAGCCATGATGCTGACTTATCAAAACAGGAAAAAGAATTGAATATTCCCGATTGGCTACGTAATAAAAATTAGAACAAAAAAAAAGTGACTGAGAAAATTAAACCTCTGGACTCCAAGAGTTAAATGTTTCATACTGAACCAGGAAGGAACTACTGTATGTCCATGGAGAGTGAAGGAAAAGGCCAGGGAAGACTGCTCCAATACGCTTGATATTCTACATATAATGGACGTTGTTCTGGTTCTCACCAGTTCCTCTAGGCTTCTTGCTAGCACTCTTAATTGCAACAGCAGCTACTCACAACATCAGTGCATGTGTGAGGTTTCCTTGATTCTGCACTGGAAGAAAACATAGCATATTCTGGACCATAAAGGCTGGGCACAACCCAGGAGTGGGTTCTGGCAGGCACTACTGCCGGTTCGCTCGTGCGCGCGCTTTGCAAGCGTGCATGCACAGCGCAATTAAAATTGTGCTGCGCATGCGCAGAACCGAAAAACAAGTCGGAGAACTGGTTGGGGGGGGGGGGGGGGCGTGGCCGGCCTGGGTTGCTGCCGGTTCCAGAAACCCAGATCGCCAAAAGCACTACTGGTTCGGCCAAACCGGTCCAAACCAGTAGGAACCCACCAATGGCACAAACTCATACAATAGCAATAGCAATAGCAGTTAGACTTACATAGCGCTTCATAGGGCTTTCAGCCCTCTCTAAGCAGTTTACAGAGTCAGCATATTGCCCCCAACAACAATCCGGGTCCTCATTTTACCCACCTCGGAAGGATGAAAAGCTGAGTCAACCTTGAGCCGGTGAGATTTGAACCGCTGAGCTGCAGATAGCAGTCAGCTGAAGTGGCCTGCAGTACTGCACTCTAACCACTGTGCCAAATTTGATAAGTGTGTTGCCTCCAGCCACAGCCTCAGCCACTGTTGTTACAGGCTGCCTAAACCACTTTAGTATCTGGCCTCAGGCTTAGTTGGTATTCATTGTGACACTGAGGAGACTCCGTCTCTCTCAAGCGTTGCTTCTTCAAATGTCTTTCTGTGCTTTGTGAAAGGAAAATTAGAGCAGTATCTCTGAGCTACCCAGGATGAGAAGCCCAGAAGGGTAATCACTGCTTGGGAGCAGGTACCATATGGAATATATAGCAGAGAAGGGATGTTGGGTGAAAAGGAATGTAGAAAATGCACTATGTGTCCCTATATAACAAAATAGCAATAGCAGTTAGACTTATATACCGCTTCATAGGGCTTTCAGCCCTCTCTAAGCGGTTTACAGAGTCAGCATATTGCCCCCACAATCCGGGTCCTCATTTTACCCACCTCGGAAGGATGGAAGGCTGAGTCAACCTTGAGCCGGTGAGATTTGAACAGCCGAACTGCAGATAGCAGTCAGCTGAAGTGGCCTGCAGTACTGCACCCTAACCACTGCGCCACCTTGGCTCCAGTTAACAAATGGATCTCCCTTGCATCATCTCTAAGCACTATGGAGCTGTTATATAAGCCTAAGTGCTGTTGCTATTGCTAAGTGCTGCCTCTCCAGTGACTTGAATCAGGGGAATCATGGTTTCTCCTAGACTGGGATGGAAAAAATAAATTACTCCTTTTTATGGGTAAATCAAGGAATGTAGCAACTATCTGGGAAATGAATTTCTTGCATCCACACTAGGGGTAGTGATTTTTTTTTTTTTTTTTTTTTTTAGTGATTTTATTAATATTTGTAGGCCGCCCTTTTCCCTGAGGGGACTTTTTAGTCAACCTTTTTATACCTACCGCCCACTTTTGTATCTCTGTTAGTAGTAAAACTTTCTAACAGCCCACCGGTTCCACAGTAATGGCGATTTATAAAGTAGGGAAGTAACTTTATAAAATTTACAAAGCAGAGTTACAGCAAACCCCTACCGCCCACCAGGAAAGCTGGAACGCCCACTAGTGGGCGGTAGGGACCAGGTTGACTACCCCTGATCTACACTGTGGATGCTCCCTTGATTGGGAATATTTTTTTACTCTCTTGCTGAAGGTAGAACCATCAGTATCTTTCCACAATTTAACTAAAGCAAGCATTACAAGAGGTGAAGAATTCCAAATCTCTTTAAGCAGCCTTTTGGGGCCTTTTTGAAATGAAGAGATATTGTCCTATATGGCAGTATAGGACAATATCAAGATGGGCAAACCAATAAGCTACTCAGAAAATCTTAACAGGGTTTGTTTCACATCAGATTCCCTAAGGACCAATGTTTCTGCAATCAGACTCCCCCACAAACAAGACAGCCTCTTAAACCATGGTGGGCTTCCCACTCCTACAGTAACCAAAAGCCCCTTCCAGAGCCCTTCCTATTACGTCTTGGCTAAAGCAGAATGTTCCCGGAGCATCTTGTGGATGTAACTGGAGAAGCATCTTTCCACTTTTGTTAATGCAATCACCATGATGCAATTGCAATGTTCAGATTTCCTAATGGAGTAGAGCTGCTTGGGGGGGAGGGGAGGGAGAGGGGGGAGCAAGCAATACTTTTGATTCATCTAACCTGACTGGCAAGGTCAGATTCCCAGAAGTTCGGGAAATCAAGAAGGAAATGGGTGGAATTCACAAAAAATCAACTAAAAATCAACTGGTTTCCTTGACAATGCTGTAGACTTCACCACCACCCCTTTACTCTATTCTGAATTACCCAATCCTTGGCATCCTTCCCCCCCCTACACACAGCCAGGATAATCTAATTCCCTCCACTTCACAGTCAAAACACACACCAGCCCTTCTTCCTCTGCCCCCCCACCCCACCCCCTTCCAGGAATGCATGAAGTGCAAGGTAATTTCCATAGCAACTAATTTCATTCCAAGAAGAGACTAAGTTGGCTTTGACTGGGAAGCAGAGACACATGTGTATAGAAAACTGAGAAGAGAGAGAGAGAGGAGAGAGAGAAATGAAGAAGGAAGATCAGACCAAGGCTTCCCACCCCTAGGAGAGCAGTCACAATCGATCACTTATTCAGCCGTCACTGTTTTTTATATTTGTAATCAGGGAGGCAAGCTTTAACTTTTAACTTTTAATAGATTTATATGCCGCCCAATCCCGTAGGACTCCGGGCGGCTTACAGATAAAGTTAATATGAAGAGTTAAAAATAAGGAACAATTTAAAAAGAAACAATTTAAAAACAAGACACCCATACGCTCAATCTGAGTGGGGCTGGACCTCATTCCTGAAGTCAACAGCCCCAGGCCTGCCGGAATAGCCAGGTTTTAGTGGCTTTTCGGAAGGCCGAGAGAGTGGGGAGGGTCCGGATCTCTACGGGTAGGTCGGTAGGTCGTTCCACAGGGTCGGAGCAGCTACAGAGAAGGCCCTCCTCCGAGGAGCCGCCAGCCGGCATTGTCCGGTCGACGGCACCCGGAGAAGGCCCAGTCTGTGAGTTCTTATCGGCCGTTGGGAGGTATGTGGCAGGAGGCAATCTCCCAGATATCCAGGTCCTAAGCCATGTAGGGCTTTAAAGGTGATGACCAGCACCTTGAATTGTGTTCGGAGACTGATCGGAAGCCAGTGCAGCTCGCGGAGGATAGGTGTAATATGGGTGTATCTAGGTACACCCATAATCACTCGCGCAGCTGCGTTCTGGACTAACTGTACTCTCCGAACACTTTTCAAGGGCAGCCCCATGTAAAGCGCATCAAACAGCAAGGCCCCCTTCTCCCTCAGTAGTCAGTAAGCTGGACCCCACCTTTCTCCCTAAGGTCAACTCACCCTTCCCAAAATCTGTCCGGCGCCCTCCCCTGAGAGGGAGCGCCTTTGGCACCGGCTAGACGTTCGTCGTGCCTTGCACATTTATCTCCAACGCACATCTTCCTTCCGTAGGTCAGAGGCCCTTTTTATTTCATTCCAGCATGGCTCCTTGGGGACCAGAGTTTCCTCTGCCACCATTGGCAGGTGGTTACGACAGGCCATCTCTATAGCCTACGAGTCCTCGGGCCGGGTCCCCCCTTCGGGGATCACGATCCACTCCTCACGGAGTGCCGCTAATACAGCAGCATGGGCTACGAGGGCTCCTTTCGAAAACATTTGTCGGGCGGCCACTTGGTCATCCCAGACACTGTTTATCCGCCACTACCAGCTGGAAGCCTTTGCATCGGCCGAGGCGTCTTTTGGGCGTAGGGTTCTACAACAGGTAGCGACCACCCTTTCCCCCGAATCCTAGTTTCCCTCCCAGGGACTGAGTTTGGGTACGTCCCAGGAGTCGCCCCTCCCTCAAGTCTACCGGAAAAAGAACGTTGGTCCTTACCTGAACGTTTCTTTTCGGTAGACGAGAGGGAGGGGCGACACCCTGCCCCAGTCAGACGCAGGTGATAGTCAGTCGGGGTGAGGGGCGGGGGGGGGGGGGTTCCGTTGCTAGTGTCTGTTTTTTTGGCAGCATGTTCTGCCAAATGCGACTGAGGAAGTGGGAGCCACAGGGAAAGGAGGAGGTTAAAAGAGATTTCCCTCAGACTTTGGACCAATCAGGCTGTGAGAATATCCCAGGAGTGGCCCCTCCCTCTCGTCTACCGAAAAGAAACGTTCAGGTAAGGACCAACGTTCTTTCTTACTGAGCCGAGGTGGCGCAGTGGTTAGAGTGCAGTACTGCAGGCCACTTCAGCTGACTGCTATCTGCAGTTCGGCGGTTCAAATCTCACCGGCTCAAGGCTGACTCAGCCTTCCATCCTTCCGAGGTGGGTAAAATGAGGACCCAGATTGTTGTTGGGGGCAATATGCTGACTCTGTAAACTGCTTAGAGAGGGCTGAAAGCCCTATGAAGCGGCATATAAGTCTAACTGCTATTGCTATTCTCTTCAGGAAGACTAGATTCTATATCAAATTGGGTAAATTATAGTGTCAGCCCTGGAGGCCATCTTTTCTTTTGGATCTTCAGGGCTTCCACACTTAGCGTTGTGGGAAAGCGGGGAAAGTGAGGACCATTCCACGGATCACAGAGAACAATTACAGGTTGTCATCAGTGATACATACCACAGGGCGCTGCAGCAGCTAATACATACTTCTCCCGTAAAATGCATAGACTTGCAAGCAATTGAATGCACAATTTAAAGCTCAATTAGGTTATCTGAAGTCTTAATGTGGCCACAGGTCCCTTTTTTTTTTTGCAGTCCCCAGAACTCTCTGTGAGCCGAGGTGGCGCAGTGGTTAAATGCAGCACTGCAGGCTACTTCAGCTGACTGCAGTTCTGCAGTTCGGCGGTTCAAATCTCATCGGCTCAGGGTTGACTCAGCCTTCCATCCTTCCCAGGTGGGTAAAATGAGGACCCGGATTGTTGGGGGCAACATGCTGACTCTGTAAACCGCTTAGAGAGGGCTGGAAGCCCTATGAAGCAGTATATAAGTCTAACTGCTATTGCTATCTATCTATCTATCTATCTATCTATCTATCTATCTGTCTATCTATCTATGTATGTATCTATGTATGTATCTATCTATCTATCTATCTATCGATCGATCATCTATCTATCTATCTGTCTGTCTGGGTGAAATGAGGACCCGGATTGTTGTTGGGGGCGATATGCTGACTCTGTAAACCGCTTAGAGAGGGCTGAAAGCTCTATGAAGCGGTATATAAGTCTAACTGCTATTGCTATTGCTATTGCTATTGCTATCTATCTATCTATCTATCTATCTATCTATCTATCTATCTATCTATCATCTATCTATCTATCTATCTATCGCCGAGGTGGCGCAGTGGTTAGGGTGCAGTACTGCAGGCCACTTCAGCTGACTGCTATCTGCAGTTCAACGGTTCAAATCTCACTGGCTCAGGGTTGACTCAGCCTTCCATCCTTCCGAGGTGGGTGAAATGAGGACTCGGATTGTTGGGGGCGATATGCTGACTCTGTAAACCGCTTAGAGGGGGCTGAAAGCTCTATGAAGCGGTATATAAGTCTAACTGCTATTGCTATTGCTATTTTACCTAAAAATGTAGAATGGTTATATTTCACTGGGCTAATGTCTGGCATTTAAGAGTAAAAATAAAGCTTGGAAGTGGAAGCATCTAATTTTAGAAAAGCAATTGTAAACAAAGTGACCACCTGGGATATATCATAGGCTAAACATAACGATAGTCCTCCAAATACAACAGTTCGTTTAGTGACAGTTTGAAGTTACAATGGCACTGAAAAAGGTGGCTTATGACCATTCTTCACACTATGACCATTGCAGTAGCCCCATAGTCACATGATTAGAGCCGAGGTGGCGCAGTGGTTAGAGTGCAGTACTGCAGGCCACTTCAGCTGACTGCTAGTTCGGCAGTTCGGCTGTTCAAATCTCACCGGCTCAAGGTTGACTCAGCCTTCCATCCTTCCCAGGTGGGTGAAATGAGGACCCGGATTGTTGTTGGGGGCAATATACTGACTCTGTAAACCGCTTAGAGAGGGCTGAAAGCCCTATGAATGCGGCATATAAGTCTAACTGCTATTGCTATTGTGCCCTTTAATTGCAAATTGTTAACTATAGTTATCATGACGACAATACCCCAAAGACAAGTGAAAATATAAACAAATAATTTGAGCCAAATCTTTGAATAGGCTCTTGAACTTTCAATTGCAAATCTCATGATTTGTGCCCACTGTGGAAATTCTTCTGGATGCTGATTTTTACCCATAGTCTGATGAAAAAGATTGCTACTCTTGATTAAAGAGGTTTATTTTTTTTAAAATTCCAAAAGCACATTAACAGGCCTCCCAATAAAGCAAAAGAACCTGAATATTTATGGAAGTAAATGTGACACTTAATGGGTATAACATACATCCCCCTTCAGTGCCTTTTTGGGTGACTGCAGAAGCTATTAGCCATAGAAACCTGCTAAGGGACAGCTGTTTGTAACCGTATCCTCCAAACTAATTGAAAGATAAAAAATTTTTTTTTCCTCCCAGTCCTGAACATAACACACCCAAAATCAATGAAAGGAGAAATACAAGAGTGTAATGGAGATGGAGTATTGATAAAGAAATATGATTATGGCGAGCAGAAGCTCTCTAGCGGGCATTTGTCATTCACGATTACAACAGTAATGACGCTGAAGCAATAATTCAATCTTTTTATATATAAGGCTTCGCATCCAATATATTTATTTTTTAAAAAAAATCTGATTTCAGTCCACTACCTTCCTGGGAAAATGCTAAATCATAATAACCCATTCATCTGTACCTTTTAATTCAGAAAGAAAGCTTGTGGGGGGGGGGGGTACGCCCCCCCCCCAAAAAAAACCACAATCTGCATCCATGTCACTGGGCACAAAAAGGGAACATTACCAGGAAGTTAGGTGCTTTTTACTCTTTCTCTCTCTTCCTCCCTCCTCTTCTTCTTTTTCTCTCCCTTCCTCCCACCTCTCCTTACCTCTTTCTTCTTCCCTTACCTCTCCTCCACACTTCTTCTTCCTCTCCTACTATCTCGCCTTCTCTTTCTCTCTCTTCCACCCTCCATTCCTTTCCATTCCTTCGTCCCTCCAGTCTCTACTTCCTTCCTCCCCTCCTTTCCTTCCTTCTTCCCTTCCTTTCTTTTTCTATTGTTATAGGTGTCTCTTTCAAATCCCAGTTTATGTTTTCTTGGGGATGGTATTTCCACAAGCCCATTTTTGTTTCATATCATTTCCCTTTTTTTCTCTAGCATTCTACAGTCTATATGCCAGCTTTCGTCCCGATTTGATTTCACCAATCATGACCCCCTTGTTTTACTCATAACTATTATTTTTGATTGTTGTTCTATTCTTTCATTGCTTTTTATTTCTTTGCTCCATCCATCTATACCAATTATCCCATATCTGGTAGAATTCTGATTCTTCCTTTCCCTGTATTTCTTTCGTTAATTTATCCATTTCGGCACAGTCCATAATTTTTCTTATTATTTCATCTTCATTTGGGGTTAGTTTGTTTTTCCACTTCTGGGCAAAAGCGATCCTTGCTGCTGTTAAGTATATGTAGTATTAGATATTGTACTTCTTTTTTGTATTTCACCGACATAATTCCTAATAGAAAAACTTCAGGTTTCCAATCTAATTTAACCCTTGTTATTGCCTCCAGCCAGAAATATCAGTTATCAGCTTTACTAGTTTGAAAAATAGTGGAGTGGATTTTGATATAAATTTGGTTTTGTTAAGAAGAAATACGCCCCCTGCGTCCCTTGATGAAAGACAGCCCAATCCTATGTTTACTGAAGTAAAAGGTTTTTTTTTCAAAATTTTCAATAAAAAAGAGTTTGGAAAACCATTTGTGCAGAATGCTTGAGCAGGGGATTGGACCAGAAGACCTCCAAGGTCTTCCAACCCTGTTATTCTACATTCTAGTGCCAAAGTCACTATATAAAAGAAAAGTTTCCATTTATTTCTATACCCATCACATGAATAAATATTACTCAATACAGAAAAAGGCAAAAAGACAGCATAACGATATATGTTGCCAAAACGGTTAGAAGGCTCTTCGAAACTTCAGATTTCATTATTTCACTGCAGATATAACACTTCACTTGGGTGACTATGAGAAACGCTCAAAAACCAACGTGTCTGATACCGAAATTGGGACATTTCGGATGAGAAGTGAAACGTGTTTTTTTTTAAAAAAAAAACAACAACAACACTAAGAATCTTTTGGAAAAAGCACCTGGATAATTAATCTCCACAGACAAGTTAATGGATTGTCTTTCCTTCCTTTCCTTCATACATATAATTCGATGAATTGTTAAGGCAACTTTTGTCATTACAAGTTTGCAAAATCACCAATGCATTACTGTAGTTTGGGTTCCTTAGTCCTCCCCCCCCCAAAAAAAAACTACAATAATGTATTGGTGATTTTGGAGAATCAAAAGAGGTTTGAACTGCAATCATTATGCTGGAAGAAGATCAATGGTGCAAGACAATGCTGAAGACAACGCTCATGCAACCAGCACTAGCCAGGTCATAAACACCTAGATGTCACTTCCTGATCACTTCACCAATATAAACCCAGCCTCTTTTAAGCTCTGCATCAGGAGATTCAAGCCAGAAGCTTATAAATCTCCCCTAAAAGTCATTAGAAAATTCATCAGGCCACACACACACACAGATATCAAGAGGAACAGCTTGAACAATAGGTTGAACAAATCTGCCCAGGATTGGCCATTCCTTCTCCAAAGGGAAATTCCAACGCACCATGTGCAGAGGGCAGAACTGCAAGATTCACAGGCATTATTAAGTTAATGTTGATGCACAGGACAAATTTCCTCAGGTTTGCTGATTCTCCCTGCTGATGCATCCCTACTGCTTCCCTACACCCAGCAATCAACTCTCCCTTTCACTGTTGGAGCCTGGTTGGGGCACAACAGAAAAGTTATCAAGCAAACCAAACACCTATAGTATATACTGGACCGCAGGAAAGAATTAGCAAATACAGGAAGTTCTTGTTGTATTTTACAAATGCAGGTTAAAAAGAAAAGAAAGAGAAAATAAGGTGGATATACAGCAGGTGCGAGGGATGGTAAACAAAGCAATCCAAACTATACCGTATAACCTTTTAAACGGAATAACAACAGTATAAGAATGGCAAAGAAAAAGAATAACTATGTGAATGTATACCTAGAATTGTATGTAAGAGAATAAATGACAGTAAGAATATAAAGCACAATATGGGGTGGGGGGGGGGGCGGTTGAAATAGCCAGCCCCACGGTAACTATGAATGTTGTGTATTTTAAATTGTTGTTTTGTCTATTTGTCTATTTATCCCCTTCCCCTGTTATTGTAAGCCGCCCGGAGTCCTTCGGGAGTGGGCGGCATACACGACCAATAAAATACAAAAAATACAAATACAATACAAATACAGGTCCATGGTATTGGACCTGGGTACTTGAGAGACCGCCTGCTGCCAATCACCTCCACTAGACCGATTAGATCCCACAGATTAGGCCTCCTCCGAATCCCATCCGCCGGCCAATGCCGACTGGCGACTACCCGGAGGAGAGCCTTCTCTGTGGCTGCTCCAACCCTCTGGAACAAACTCCCCGTGGGGATTCGAACCCTCACCACCCTCCAGGCCTTCCGCACAGCCCTTAAAACGTGGCTGTTCCGACAGGCCTGGGGCTAAAGAGCTGTTGCCCCCGTCTTGAATGGTATGACTGTTGTGTGTTTTAAATTATGCATTGTTATGTTTCGTTTTTTATTTTTGTCTGTACCCCCCCCCTTCCCTGATTTGAATTGTGAGCCGCCCTGAGTCCCCTTTGGGGGAAAAGGGCGGCATATAAATATAATCAAATCAAATATAGGTAAATAATATTTGGTTATAAATAGCTAAGTATAAATATATAGAATTGCACATAAAAATGGATAACGAATAAGGAGATTATGAATGAAAGATAGAAATGTATAGAAGGGAAAACACTAACTGCAAAGAAACCGATTTGGAACTGCGGTATGATATACGATGGAACTTATTGTTCCTATATTGTTTTAAGTTGTGTGTCTGTTTCTGTTGATGTGTTTATGTGTATAAAATAAAAATTTATATTTCAAAAAAACAAAAACAAATGCAGGTTAAAACAATTTAAATATGTATGAATCTCTCTCTCTCTCTCTCTCTCTCTCTCTCCTCTGTGTTAGATAGATAGATAGATAGATAGATAGATGATAGATAGATAGATAGATAGATAGATAGATAGAGTCATTCATAGTGTCATGTTGTTTTGAGTATGAAATTTTCTTGCTGTTTCTCTTGCAGAGGGCAAACTTTGTCTGTGCCATTCCAATGTGCCAGGAATAGCTTGTGCTATTCTAGCAATGAGGCTAGAGTTAATCTCTGATTAGACCCAGCAACTTACAAAAGGCATCTTTAGGACCTTTTAGTAACAGAAAAACTAAAGCTGATGTTGAGGAGAAAGGCCTGTTCTAATGATATCAACCCCCAGAAACAATGAATGAAAAAGAAGTTTCCCCTAAGTTTCTAAGAAGAAGAAGCAGTAATGCCCATTATCTATCAGCTATCTTCAACTGGTAGCCACCAACCACGTTGGATTACAGTTGGCACAATTCCCAGTTATGGTAGGAATCTTAAAAGACAAGGCTCAATACCGTTGGTGGGCTTATATAATAAGAAATGCCAATATCATGTAGACCAGAAATGCGTCCAAAGTGTGCTGTGCCTTTTCAATTTCAACCATTGTCTCTCTTCTGTCTGTTAAACATACACATGAAAGAATCTTCCTCTTCCTTCTTTTTCAAGTGCTTCCCCAAATCATCTTTCTAAGCAGAAGAGTAATATTTATCTTCTGCATGATACCAAATGCATTCTTCAAATTCTATGTCATTTGTGGAGTGGATGTGTTCGCTATTTTGAATTGACTGTGAAAGTCAACTCTCTACAAGTCAACATCCCCAAATTCTTTTCTCTGGTTCATGTTTATCAGAGGCGTAAATATCCTTTTTTTGTTTAATACACTGTTAAAAACTCTCCTTCCTCAGGCTCGATGGAAGTTTTTGTACCTGGGTTTTCTTTAGCCTAAGAATCAATGAGGTGGGCTTTCCTGACCAAACCCAATTGACAGCTGGTCTCGAAAGCCCAGGTTGTTAGACCTACATTAACCCAAATACATTTTAAATTAGAAATGGGCAAGCTACGTCTACAGCCTTTACTTTTCACAGACTTCTCCAACATTTATTGGAATTATGGTAAAGAAGTTCAGGATCACCAGCAGTAGACTATTATGGAGCAAGAATGTATTCATGGGGACAGATCTCCACTCTGGAGAAATCTGGGCCAGTCTAAACAAATACAAACAATTTTAAGAAGTTAGCTACTCTTGTCCTTCACTCTTTTAATGTCAAATACTCACTTTGCTCAGAAAGCACACACACTATTGGTATTCTTTATGGTGAGTGATTTTGAGTATGAGGAGCGCAGGTTCTATGCAAAGTATTAAACAATCATGCTACCCCATATCTACCCCAGATGCATGTCAGACTAAACCACAGAAAGATCTCTAAGAGGCAGCTTTTATCCTGCCTTCCTCCCATGTGATGTTGCAGAAGCTGGCATATCCAGCAGAGATCCATCAAGTGATCCAGTCCCCTGCAGGGGCAATATATAAGGCAACTTTTTTCCAGACCAGACTGGGAACTGGGTTACTAGCTTTGGTGGCACAAACACAACAGGCTTTTACATTTCCAAAATTAAGAATATGAAAATACTTCCTCCTTTTCTTCCAGGTGCTCTTGCTTACCTGGACCAAAAGATACAGTATGTATGTATGTATGTATGTATGTATGTATGTATGTATGTATGTATCTATGTATGTATCTATCTATCTATCTATCTATCTATCTATCTATCTATCTATCTACGATCTACCTACCTAATCTATCATCTATCTACTATCTATCTATCTATCTACCTACCTATCTATCTATCTATCTATCTATCTATCTATCATCTATCTATCTATCTATCTATCTACCATCTACCTACCTACCTATCTATCATCTATCTACTATCTATCATCTATCATCTATCTTCTATCTATCTATCTATCTATCTATCTATCTATCTATCTATCTATCTATCTACCATCTACCTACCTACCTATCTATCATCTATCTATCTATCTATCTATCTATCTATCATCTATCTATCTATCTATCTATCTATCTATCTATCTATCTATCTATCTATCTATCATCTATCTATCTATCTATCTATCTACCATCTACCTACCTACCTATCTATCATCTATCTACTATCTATCTATCTATCTATCTATCTATCATCTATCTATCATCTATCTATCTATCTATCTATCTATCTATCTATCTATCTATCTATCTATCTATCTATCTATCTATCTATCTATCTATCTACCATCTACCTACCTACCTATCTATCATCTATCTACTATCTATCTACTATCTATCTATCTATCTATCTATCTATCTATCTATCTATCTATCTATCTATCATCTATCTATCTATCTATCTATCTATCTATCTATCTATCTATCTATCTATCTATCTATCTACCATCTACCTACCTACCTATCATCTATCTACTATCTATCTATCTATCTATCTATCTATCTATCTATCATCTATCTATCTATCTATCTATCTATCTATCTATCTATCTATCTATCTATCTATCTATCTATCTACCATCTACCTACCTACCTATCTATCATCTATCTACTATCTATCTACTATCTATCTATCTATCTATCTATCTATCTATCTATCTATCTATCTATCTATCTATCATCTATCTATCTATCTATCTATCTATCTATCTATCTACCATCTACCTACCTACCTATCTATCATCTATCTACTATCTATCTACTATCTATCTATCTATCTATCTATCTATCTATCTATCTATCTATCTATCTATCTATCATCTATCTATCTATCTATCTACCATCTACCTACCTACCTATCATCTATCTACTATCTATCTATCTATCTATCTATCTATCTATCTATCTATCTATCTATCTATCTATCTATCTATCTATCTATCATCTATCTATCTATCTATCTATCTACCATCTACCTACCTACCTATCTATCATCTATCTACTATCTACTATCTATCTATCTATCTATCTATCTATCTATCTATCTATCTATCTATCTATCTATCTATCTATCATCTATCTATCTATCTATCATCTATCTATCTATCTATCTATCTATCATCTATCTATCTATCTATCTATCTATCATCTATCTATCTATCTATCTATCTATCTATCTATCTATCATCTATCTATCTATCTATCTATCTATCTATCTATCTAATCTATCTATGGTATCTAGCTATCTATTTATCTATCAATCAATCAATCAATCTACCTACCTACCATCTACCTACCTACCTACCTACCATCTATCTATCTACCTACCAACCATCTATCTATCTACCTATCTACCTACCTACCTACCACCTATCTATCTACCTACCTACCTACCTAAACCTGCCCTGTAATTCTACAACACTGAACGAAGCAGGAGATTTTAAATCCATTACTCACGAAGACGAACGACTCGCCCACGATCCCCATTCCAAAACCACGCTTTCCTTTTCTACGAGGCCGAGAAAGGAGAAAACAGCCCAAGAGGAGCCAAAACAGACAAGGGCCCGGAACCAGGATTAGCGCCCCGGGGGGCGTCCTGGGATGAGCGTCTGTTTAAGGAGAGGTGGCGGATGGAAGCAGGCGCTACCGGTGGGGAAGGGGCTTCGCTGCGGGGCAGGGCGGGGGTGGAGGGGGGGGGGCAAGAGAACTCAAAACTTTCCTTGGCGGAAAGGAGAAGGAGGTTCAATCTTTACGGAGGGGGGGGGTCTAGGAGACAAACCAGCCCAGCCCTGGGTGGGGGGGTGGGTGGGGGGCGCGAAGAGGAAATGGAGACCCCGAAAGAAGCAAAAAGCGGGAGGGATAAAGCAGGAAATCGCGAGCGGGGCAACTTCCAAGGAGGAGCGCCCGGGCGAGAGGGGTGTTGCGCGCTGGCTTACCCAGAGCTCCGTGCCCCAGTCCATGCTGGCTGCGCTCCCGTCCTCAGCCCTCGCTTCCTCTCGTTAAGGCCCGCCCGAAGCCCAACTCGCCGCCGCTGCCGCCGCCGTTGTCCCAACCGAGCCGAACTCCTCCGGCCGCCCAACCTCAGCGCACAGCCCGCTCGGGACACTCCCTGCTCCGCCCCCGACCAGCCTTAAAGGCGCAGCCCGGGCGGGTTGTTGCCTTGTTTTGCGCCAGGAACGGCTCCGTCTCCGGGTCTCTTTTTCGCCTTCCTAGTTCATGGAGGCGCGCAAGACCGCCCAGCCCCGCGTCCTTCTTCAACCCGCCCCGTCGGGATGCCAGAAGGTCCGAGAGCGCCATCCGTTGAGATGCCGGCGTCGCTGCTGCTCGCTGGACGGCGCTCGGCAGCGCCCGAGCCCCCCCCGCTCCGTTGACTCCTCCAAGGTGGAAACCCAGCGCGTGTCCCTCGAGCAGCACCGACTCAGCGGCCGCTTCCAAAGTCCCGGAGGGTCGGCGGCGGCGGCTTTGCGAACATCTTCCTTGCAAAGAGCTGCGGAGAAGCCCCCCCCCCCCCGAAATGCACGCTGGCTTGGGGCGTTTGGGGTTGATCCCGAGGAATCCTTCCCAGGGAAAAACCTCGACGAAGGTACTTCAAGCCGGTGCCAAACACGATGACTTAGAAATCACCGGGATTCTGGGGTGGGGGGCGAGGAAAGAGACGTTGTTTAGAAAAAAAAGAAGCCCCCCCCCATTCCCCATGCAATGGGAGCGGATCTACTGGATCTATCTATCTATCTATCTATCTATCTATCTATCTATCTATCTATCTATCTATCTATCTATCTATCATCTATCTATCATCTATCTATCATCTATCTATCTATCTATCTATCTATCTATCATCTATCTATCTATCATCTATCTATCTATCTATCTATCTATCATCTATCTATCATCTATCTATCATCTATCTATCTATCATCTATCTATCTATCTATCTATCTATCTATCATCTATCTATCTATCTATCTATCTATCTATCTATCTATCTATCTATCATCTATCATCTATCTATCATCTATCTATCTATCTATCTATCTATCTATCTATCTCTATCTATCTATCTATCATCTATCTATCATCTATCTATCTATCTATCTATCATCTATCATCTATCTATCATCTATCTATCTATCTATCTATCTATCTCTATCTATCTATCTATCATCTATCTATCTATCTATCTATCTATCTATCTATCTATCTATCTATCTATCTATCTATCTATCTATCTATCTACCATCTATCTACCTACCTACCTATCATCTATCTACTATCTCTATCTATCTATCTATCTATCTATCTATCTATCTATCTATCTATCTCTATCTATCTATCTATCTATCTATCTATCTATCTATCTATATCTATCTATCTATCTATCTATCTATCATCTATCTATCTATCTATATCTATCTATCATCTATCTATCATCTATCTATCATCTATCTATCTATCTATCTATCTATCATCTATCTATCTATCTATCTATCTATCTATCTATCATCTATCTATCTATATCTATCATCTATCTATCTATCTATCTATCATCTATCTATCTATCTATCTATCTATCTATCTATCATCTATCTATCTATCTATCTATCTATCATCTATCTATCATCTATCTATCTATCTATCTATCTATCTATCTATCTATCTCTATCTATCTATCATCTATCTATCATCTATCTATCTATCTATCTATCTATCTATCTATCTATCTATCTATCTATCTATCTATCTACCATCTATCTACCTACCTACCTATCATCTATCTACTATCTCTATCTATCTATCTATCTATCTATCTATCTATCTATCTATCTATCTATCTATCATCTATCTATCTATCTATCTATCTATCTATCTATCTATCTATCTACCATCTATCTACCATCTATCTACCTACCTACGTATCATCTATCTACTATCTCTATCTATCTATCTATCATCTATCTATCTATCTATCTATCTATCTATCTAATCGGTTTATTTATCTATATCAGTTTATCTATCAGTTTATTTAACATCTATCTACCTATCTATCTATCTATCTATCTATCTACCTACCTACCTACCTACCTACCTACCTACCTACCTACCTACCTACCTACCTATCATCTATCTATCTATCTATCTATCTATCTATCTATCTATCTATCTATCTATCATCTATCATCTATCTATCTATCTATCTATCTATCTATCTAATCGGTTTATTTATCTATATCAGTTTATCTATCAGTTTATTTAACATCTATCTATCTATCTATCTATCTATCTATCTATCTATCATCATCTATCTATCTTTTTTTATCTCGAAGCGGATGTAAAAGGTGTTTTGCAGCAGCAGGAGATCTTGGGATCTCGTTTCTGGTCGCTTCCCGGGGAAGAGAAGTCCTGGGCAGAGGCCGAAGACTTAACGCCCCGGGCAATTTTTTTCCCCCCAGATGTCCACGTGCCTAACTGACTCACCTCGGAAAGCCTGGTTTGGAGTCCCCGCATTCCTCATGGCTGCTGCATGCACCCCTCCGGCTGGGGAGCCTTGCCAACAATTGCATCCTGCAAGCCAGATGTTTGGTTAAGGTGTAGACCCGTTTCTGCCTGATTAACAAAACAAAAAAATCACCCCTCCTCCTTTTTTTTTGCTGGAAAAAAGAGTCCTTTGCAACTAATAAGGAACATCCACACGTGTTGATGAGTCTCGTGAAACAACATACAAGGAAACCAGGGGTGTTACTGGTGCCGCAAATAAAGCATGTGAATGTCTATTGAAGATGCGAGGAACAGTAGAGGAACGCGGCATTGATTGATTGATTGGATTGCTCTATGTCAAGAAGGTGAACAGGACTGTGGCTTTCAATGAACACGACTCAAGAGGTGGGTTCCTACCAGTTCGCACCTATTCGGTAGAACCGGTTCGTCAAATCTACTGAACTGGTTAGAAGAGGTTCCACCAGTGGACCCAGAAAGCAGGCCACACCTACAGAAGAGGCTCCAAAATTTTTTGAAACCCACCACTGCCACAGAGAGAGAGAGACAGAGACAGAGAGAGACAGAGAGAGAGACAGACTGACACAGAGAGAAAGAGAAAGAAAGGAAGAAAGAAAGAAAGAAAAAAGAAAGAAAAAGAGTGAGAGATGAAAGAAAAAAAGGACAGAGAGACAAAAGGAAGGAAAGAGAGAGAGAGAGAGAGAGAAAACACATGGCCGGCAAGCCACTCCCACCAGGTCACATGGCTGGCAAGCCACTCCCACAAAGGAGGCCACACCCACAGAGTAGGTTCCAAAAATTTTTGAAACCCACCACACACAGACACAGAGAGAGAGAGAAAGAGAAAGAAAGGAAGAAATAAATAAATAAAAAAGAAAGAAAAAGTGAGAGAGAGATGAAAGAAAAAAAGGAAAAAGGGACAGAGAGACAAAAGGAAGGAAGGAAAGAGAGAGAGAGAGAGAGAGAGAGAGAGAGAACACATGGCCGGCAAGCCACTCCCACCAGGTCACATGGCTGGCAAGCCACTCCCACAAAGGAGGCCACACCCACAGTAGGTTCAAAAAAAAATGGAAACCCACCACTGCCACTCCTTCATAGTAATATCTCTCTGGCCGCACCCACTTCATTCTTATTCCTTTCCAACCGTATCAAACCAAAAAAGTGCTTTGTGGTTAGGAGCAAACTGGCCTCCCCCTCTGTTGCCTACACCCAATACATACTTTTTTGGGGTGTGCATTGGGCGTAGTAAAACAAAGAGTTCCATTTCCTTTGAAAGACTAATAAATGTATTCAGCATTCAGTAGCACTGCTTATGGTGAGAAAGCTAGATATGTCTAGCTTATCAAATAGATTAGGAGGAGCATCATAGCTGTCTTTCGGAACTTGAGCATCAGTCACACAAAATATGGGATTGGCTCAGTGGTGGGTTTCAAAAAATTTTCGAACCTACTCTGTGGGTGTGGCCTCCTTTGTGGGAGTGGCTTGCCAGCCATGTGACCTGGTGGGAGTGGCTTGCCGGCCATGTGTTTTCTTTCTCTCTCTCTCCTTCCTTTTGTCTCTCTGTCCTTTTTCCTTTTTTCCTTTCATCTCTCACTTTTTCTTTCTTTTTTCTTTATTTCTTTCTTCCTTCCTTTCTCTTTCTCTCTCTGTGTGAGTCTGTCTGTGTGTGTGTGTATGTGTGTGTGTGTCAGTGGTGGGTTTCAAAAAATTTTGGAACTTCTTCTGTAGGTGTGGCCTGTTTTCTGGTGGAACCTCTTCTAACCGGTTTGGTAGATTTGACGAACCGGTTCTCCTGAACTGGTGCGAACTGGTAGGAACCCACCTCTGGATTGGCTTATTCTCCAAGGTACCCGAGGACAGGGCAAGAAGCAATGTGTGTAGAAGCTGGTTAGAGAGAGATCCAACCATATTTGGGCATACCAGGGGTTGTGACACTAAATACATACCTATTTCCCTGGCTCAGCTGATAAAGGAGGAAAACCTTGTGACTTAGTGGTTAACACATCTGCCTAATATGTAATACAGCCCTGGTTCGAATCCCAGTAAGGGTATGGCTAGCTGATGAGAGCCAAACAGCTTGAAATAGATCTCCCTTTATTTATTTATCAGCACAAATACAACACAAATGTAACAAAGGCAACAGTAAAAATATTGGGTTTCTGTCTGGATGGTCTCTTGTGACGAGCCGTTAGACAGAGAATGGAAGCAGTGAACTTCCTCCCATATTTGGGCATACCAGGGGTTGTGACACTAAATACATACCTATTTCCCTGGCTCAGCTGATAAAGGAGGGGAACCTTGTGGCTTAGTGGTTAACACATCTGCCTAATATGTAATACAGCCCAGGTTCGAATCCCAGTAAGGGTATGGCTAACTGATGAGAGCTAAATAGCTTGAAATAGATCTCCCTTTTTTTTTTATTTATCAGCACAAATACAACACACACACACACATACATGTAAATTCTATTCTAAACAAAGTGTACCATTCATGAAATTTTCACACACATATTAAGGTTGCTCAGTTGTGTTGTTTTGTCAATTTTTCTGTGTTTATTGATTAACGATTGCTGAAGTCAATATGTAGTCCTGGGCTTTCTCTAAATCACCAGGCTGTTTTAAAACAACTCCCAGCAGTCTCTCAATCCTGCTAAATGTTGTGTGACTATTATACTGATGCACATTATCCACCCACACCAGTATATTAGATTATGCTGCCACCTGTAGATCCTTGAGTTGTAATATTCCAGATGGTTCGGATAACAAGTTCCAGAGTTTCCAACCAGGTAACAGTTGTGGGCTTAAAATTTCTGAAGTTGTAAAGGCTGAGTTGGATTAAAGTTATAAGCTAAACAAGAACTTCAAGGATTGTTGCACATTTGTAGTATGATTTACTACAGGTAGTCCTCAACTTATGACAGTGATTGTTCGAAGTTATAATGGACCCCCAAAAAGACTGCCCATTGTAGACAACAGGTTCACCTAATGACTGTAGCATTTGCTTAATGATTTCAGATTTGCTTAATGGCCATGATTCACTTAACAACCACTGCAAAAAAAAAAGTCATAGAATTGAGTTGGTCATGATTACTCACTTGACTGGCACAATGTACAACCGTCATTCTGGGCTCAGTTACAGTTGTATGTTGAGGACTGTCTGCACATTTATACTCAAGACAAAATAATTTAATTCAGTGGTGGGTTCCAGATCCCGTTCCAACCAGTATGGTTTGAACGGGCCCAGCGGCATCCACATGGACGCACGCAGCATGCGCACACACGCATCTTAGCATCTCCGCGATGCTCCAGCTGCTCAGCAGAGCATCGCGCAGGTGCTATATGCGCCATGCGTGTGCATGGAAGCCCCAAAGACTTAAAAGACCGGTAAGGAGCTCGGGTGGTCAGGCTCTCTTGAAGCACCATACCGGAATGGTATCCAGTGCTCCGGGCAGGCTCCGGTACGCCCGTACCAGGGCGTACCTCCCGCAACCCACCACTGATTTAATTCTAATAACCATTCAGTAAAATTTAGAGAGAATCTTAAACAGGACATTGATCTTGGCTGTCTCAGGAGTAGCTTTTCCTCCAGTGCAGCAAGCTAACTTTTAGCTGGGTTCGTGTTAAACAATAAGAGTACAAAAACCACCCACTGTGATTTGTAAACTATGGTTAACCAAAAAATAATTTACCAACTAGACATGAACGCAGTCAGTTTGTCAAGCATTTTCTAGACAGCTGCACAAAGGAGCAACAATCTTTATAAAAGGGGGTTCAAGACAGAATGGAAATCAAATTGGCAAACTCCAATCGAAAGCCATTAATAAGGTGGCGTATTTGATAGTGTGCCTATCAAGCAAAAATCTGACTAGCTGGTTTTGAAAAACTAAGGAGTAATGTACCGATCGGTCTCCGGATACGCTTCAAAGTGCTAGTCGTAACTTATAAAGCCCTTCATGGTATTGGACCTGGGTACTTGAGAGACCGCCTGCTGCCAATTACCTCCCAAAGACCCATTAGATCACACAGGGTCGGCCTCCTCCGGGTTCCGTCTACTAGCCAATGTCATCTGGCTACTACCCGGGGGAGGGCCTTCTCTGTGGCAGCTCCGGCCCTTTGGAACGAGCTCCCCGCGGAGATCCGGACCCTCACCTCTCTCCAGGCCTTCCGGAAAGCCATCAAAACCTGGCTGTGCCGGCAGGCCTGGGGTTGACGAGTTCCCCTCCCCTCTCGACCTGTGTGGCTGTGTGATTCTTGGTTATTTTAATCACTTGTATTGTGTTCTATGTTCCCTTTCCCCCCTTAAGTTGTTCGCCGCCCTGAGTCCCTCCCGGAAAAGGGCGGCATACAAATAAAATAAATCTAAATCTAATCTAAATGTAAGATACTTGATTTTATGCACTTCTGTTTGTTGTGACCGTGAGGCCCAAGAGGAAAGGAAGGCAGCATCTGATCGTTGCCATCCACTTAGCACCGCCCAGGGAGTAGATATAATAATAATGTAGCTACAGCATTGATATTTATCAAAAGTTGTCATAAAAACCAGAGTCTTAAGAAATGATAGGATGTACCTTGGGAAGTGTTGCCTTCCAAAGCACATCTTATCACATCCCAAAACAATAACACAAATGTTGTTTTGCTTCAGAACCACGAGCTTAGCTATGTACAAGTGCAATGACTTGTACATAGTACAAGTAATTTCACTTAACGGTAACTCACCGAGAAAATCTAGAAAGGAGTTGTTGTGTTGTTGAAGTACATCTGTTTCAGGCTCATAATAAGAGACTTCGTTGAGGAATACTTTTTTTGGTTACAAGACACACAGCAAATATACATCTTAGAATTCAAAGACCAGAATGGGATGTCAGCCTCTGCTTTGCTGCTGCTTCGGCTGCCATTGAAACGGGGAGGGGGGGGGCATGGTATTTGGGAGGGGTTTACTAATTGTGCTGGAGGAAGATTCTGGAGTTCTGCTGCCTATCGGACTGCGCATGCGGAGGAGGTTCCCGCCAAGGCCAAACGGCACCGACATTCCATCTGGGTGATGCCTTTCGAAGTTATCTCACACCTGACACTTGGGAGAATTATGATTGGACTGCAACTGGGGTGCCAAGGGGTGGGGAATGGGTTATTTTATATATCACTCGCTTTCGCGCCTAAATAATCAGCCTTCGCTTTGCTACGCTTCTGATCATTTATAATTAGTAAAAGTACACTTGATTTCTATCAATGGAGTCTCGTGGTCTTCTTTCCTAATTACTCAATGAAGAGGTGCTGACATGGCCTTTTGACATAAAGGCTACTACAAGGCTCTTGTGAAGCGAATTAATAGGGGAGGTGCTGGCCCTCAGCCACCCAGGTTCCTTCCTGTTACTGGTGTTCAGCATTTGGATTTGGATTTATTTGACTTGTATGCCGTCCTATTCCCGAAGGGACTCAGGGCGGCTGAACAAAAGCCGAGGGGAACAAATACAAAAAAGACAAAAAAGAAGACAACGATTTAAAAAATCACAACGAGCACAACCAATTCGAGTAGGGGTGGAACTCAACAGCCCCAGGCCTGCTGGGACAGCCAGGTCTTAACGGCTATACGGAAAGCCTGAAGGGTGGCGAGGGTCCGAATCTCCACGGGGAGCTCGTTCCAGAGGGCCGGAGCAGCCACAGAGAAGGCCCTCCTCCGGGTGGTCGACAGCCGGCATTGGCCGGTAGATGGAATTCGGAGGAGGCCTAATCTGTGGGATCTAATGGGTCTATGGGAGGTGACTGGCAGAAGGCGGTCTCTCAAGTACCCAGGTCCAATACCATGTAGGGCTTTATAAGAGAAGGCCCTCCTCCGGGTGATCGACAGCCGGCATTGGCCGGTAGATGGAATTCGGAGGAGGCCTAATCTGTGGGATCTAATGGGTCTATGGGAGGTGACTGGCAGGAGGCGGTCTCTCAAGTACCCAGGTCCAATACCATGTAGGGCTTTATAAGTGATGACTAGCACCTTGAAGCGTATCCGGAGACCAATAGGCAGCCAGTGCAGCTCGCGGAGGATAGGTGTAACGTGGGTGTACCGAGGAGCACCCACAATCACTCGCGCGGCTGCATTCTGGACAAGCTGAAGTCTCCGAACACTCTTCAAGGGCTGCCCCATGTAGAGCGTTATTAGCATGTCCAGGATAAAATAGCCTTACGTGGCAAGTCACTGGACTTCTTTTAGCTTTATTTGAGGTATAGGGATATCCCATATTTTGTCTAGTTTTGTTGGATGTCATTGTTGAGGATAATTTTCCTAGGTGAGCTGTACCTTTTCTCTTATTCCTGCAAGCTTGATTTGGGCTAGCTATTGTATGTTTCAGTACGAATTACATAATATGGGTGTGAAATTAATGCACTAGAACATTCTCTGCTGCATAGTAAACTTATAGTGTCCTTTACATAAACAACTATTTAACAATCAATGCTCATAATAGAGTGTTGTGACTCAGCAGAAGTCTCCTGTGAGTCTTTTCGGGATGCAAGATTAACAATGCAGCTGGGGCTCGTTACTGGCATCTTTTGGTGATAAAAGGACGGATGGTGCCACGCCCTGCTTGCAGGAGTCAATGTTCATTCAACGTTCATTGATCATCGGTCGTGGTTTATTTGAAAGACACTTGGAGAAGTGCATTGCTTTGTAAGAGTAAAGTCAGAGACTTTATTTATGTTTATTTTTGGGCTCGCAGCCAGTCTGAGCCGAGAACTGATAAAGTGAGTTCCTTTTACATTTGTCTGCCTGTCGTCTATTAACGAGCAGAGGAGGGGGGACAGAACAATAGAGTATTCTAATTTTATTACTTTTGATGGATTTTGGTCTATCAGTGTATTTTAGACAGTGAATTGTTTTGAGCTGAAAAGTCACTCGTGGAAAATGTAGCATTAGAAGTTCAATGGATTACAATGCGTCTAGATTCAAGATCGATATTAAAGCAGCCATTTCCTATATGTAAATTTTTATTTCACAGATTATTGAATGTGAAAAGAGCAAAGCCGAGGAAGCAATCCAATGAACACTTACTAGGAAGAAAGCCTACCAAACTGAGTAAGACTTACTTCTGGATAAAGATGCATAGGATTTCCTCAAACCTGTCAATGCCCATTTAATGCAAATACTTTTGGTTCCGCTATATGTATAAAAAGGAATGTCTTCTGTATCATGTACATATTTTTGGACAATGATGCAAATTAGCAACTGATCCTACTATGATTACAAATCTCCTGCCCCAATTAAAAAGCATTTGGGAACTGGCAAGTTGTATTTGAAAAAGAAACATAAAAAAACTATTGCAAGTTGACTTTTCCCCTATGAAAAGAAGAAGTCTACATTAATGACATTTTTGTTTCCATATTACCTCATCTTTTTTTTTTTTTGGTGTGCTTTTATATTGTTCTTTCTTATTTTACAGTAATTGGTTCCTCTAGTTCAGTGTTTCTCAACCTTGGCAACTTGAAGATGTCCGGACTTCAACTCCCAGAATTCCCCAGCCAGCGAATGCTGGCTGGGGAATTCTGGGAGTTGAAGTCCGGACATCTTCAAGTTGCCAAGGTTGAGAAACACTGCTCTAGTTGATTTTTTTCAGGAACAAAAAACAGTTTAAAATATGCACTCGCTCTCTTTCCTTAGCCTTAAGAATTGTTTTAATCTTTCATTCTCAGAACTAACTTCAGGGAAGTCCTAATATAGTCAAGAATTGGAAAACATGTTCAGTAGGGAATACATTTAGGTAGAAGCCCAGACGCCCGGTGCATTTTTAAAGGTTAGGTATTATATAAGAGCCGAGGTGGCGCAGTGGTTAAATGCAGCACTGCAGGCTACTTCGGCTGACTGCAGTTCTGCAGTTCGGCTGTTCAAATCTCACCGGCTCAGGGTTGACTCAGCCTTCCATCCTTCCGAGGTGGGTGAAATGAGGACCCGGATTGTTGTTGGGAGCCAATATGCTGACTCTGTAAACCGCTTAGAGAGGGCTGAAAGCCCTGTGAAGCGGTATATAAGTCTAACTGCTATTGCTATTGCTATATATAACCGAATGGGGCACTGGCCCTATTATTTCCCAAAGTAGCTATGTTCAACTTTCACAATTCCTCAGCCAGGATATCCTTCGATGAGAATTCTGGGAACTTCAAAGCCTACTCATCCAGAAGTTGCCAAGATTGGAAGATCTACAAGATGTACAAGAGTGACAGATACAAGATCTATTTTGGATCACACCACTTTGGACTGCAAATGCAGGGTGACATTTTTGATTCCGGTAATCATAGCGTATTAAAAAATGTATTATTCAAAGATGTTACATAAGGAACACCAAAAATATGACACACCTTGCAACCCCCAGATCAAAAATATTAACTCATTCTAGTTAGATCAGTGGTTCCCAAACTTGGCAACTTTAAGACTTGTGGACTTCAACTCCCAGAATTCTCCAGCCAGCAGAGCAGAGCTGGCTGGAGAATTCTGGGAGTTGAAGTCCACAAGTCTTAAAGTTGCCAAGTTTGGGAACCACTGAATTAGATTATTGCTTTGAAGCAACATTAGTCTCCCCCCCTCCCCAAAAAAACCCCACACTGAATCAGTCCAAGGTCACCTCATTCTGTACTACAAGAAAAAAAATCTGCATGTAAGCTATAAGTATGATCTTGTAGCCAATGAACAGACTCTTTTCAGACCCTATTAAGGAATAAAGGGCTTTGAGGCAGCTAGCATCTTCTATACTTGTGAGGGATCTAGTCCATATCTCGCCTCTTCCTCCACTGGAGCATTTTAAGGAGGCTTAAACTGGCTTTGAAGAGCCGATCGTGTTGGAAGATCATCTGATGAAAAGTATTGAGAGGCAGGTTCCCACTGGGGTCCGCATGCTTGAGAGTGGTGATGGGCGTGTAGAAACTGTTGGTTTGATACCGCAATGGAGGGTTCTCCGAGTTGATCACTTTCAGCACGTGCTGCCAGCAAAAAGAGCAAGACATGGAATTAGAAATGCAGACTTCTATAGCAATAGCAGTTAGACTTATATACCGCTTCATAGGGCTTTCAGCCCTCTCTAAGCAGTTTACAGAGTCAGCATATCGCCCCCAACAACAATCCGGGTCCTCATTTCACCCACCTCGGAAGGATGGAAGGCTGAGTCAACCTTGAGCCGGTGAGATTTGAACAGCCGAACTGCAGAACTAGCAATCAGCTGAAGTAGCCTGCAGTGCTGCATTTAACCACTGCGCCACCTCGGCTCTACCTGTGGTTTACAGACAAGTGTATGTTTGGATGAAGGTGGTGGTGGTGGTATAAGTTAATTAGGATGGGGAAACGTAGCAAACATATTTAAAGGTCTGATTTTAAGAGTCAAGATGAAGCTTCAAACAATCAGGATACTTTTCAGCCGAGGTGGCGCAGTGGTTAGAGTGCAGCAGGATTGAACTGCAGAACTGCAGATAACAGTCAGCTGAAGTGGCCTGCAGTACTGCACCCTAACCACTGCGCCACCTCGGCTCTTGAATGAAGCAACATAGATAATCCCAACGAACAGACACGGCTAGAATACAGACAGATTTTCTTCATTTCTAGTTCGAACGGTTGTTTCCAGAAAATGTCCCCTCCCAACGCCTCACTTATAAACTCTCTTGGGAGGGGCCAACCCACAACCACCTGTGCTTAATTATCTTCCATGAGACTGCCTACGGAGTTGCTTCTTCCGTTTCTCAGCCCTTCTCAATCGAGCATCAGGGACAAACTGCCTTTGATCCTCCCCACTGCTCCATGCCTCAGGCGCCTCCTGGTGGCCAACCAGCCTCTCTGGTCCCTGCCCTGAGTTTGAACCCTGCCCAGGGTCCCCCACATCTTCCATGGCAGACTCATATGGTTCCTCGCTATCCGAGTCCATGAGGAGCTCAACCGGATCCTGCTGGGCCACAACAGTCAAGTAAGCTAATCTTTCACTGACAGAGATGGGAGATGGGTTTTAAAACAAGTTAACGTCTACTGACTATGGTTCCTCAAAATGTGTCAACATATTATTTCTTTCTTTTTTTGGGTGGGGGGAGAAAGAGGGGGAGCCCTGGTTTGATTAACCTTCTGGGTTATTAAAACTACTGGCCATAGCAAAGACCTCAGTAAGTAGCAGAGACTAGGCATTTCTTCCAAAATAGCATCATCTTACCTCCACCACCTCTTCTGGAGACTGCCCCAGTGCAGTGAAGACCTCCTTGGAGTAGGCTAGATAGAAGTTGTGGAACATATCTAGTGTCTCTTTATCCACACCCGAGAGATCCATGCTTGCGGCCTCTTCGTAAAGCTTCCTCTCAAACTCTGTTAACACTGGTCCTGGCTCAATTAAACTGATTCTGTAGGAGGAAAGAAACGGTGAATAATCAGGACCCCCACTCAACCTTCCACCCTTGAGCAGCCTAAACAATCTGTTTGACAAAGAAGCAGGTTTCCTCGTCTTCGAACATTGTCAAGAACCAGCAGAGCGCCAGGCGTCCCAGCAGACACCTTAAGATGCTTCCTATTTGTTCTACGTAGTTCTATGACTTAGAACCCAAGGCCTGAGCTTCACTAAGCAAGAGTTCTTAGCCCACTTCAGTTCAAGAAACTGTACTATGAAGAGAAAACATTGAAACCATTTTACAAATCTCTATTCTGATTCAGAAGGATTTAATTATAACGCATATCTCATGGTTTCATCCCCATCGTCTTGCGGAGAAGGTCTGCCTGCGTCTGATGTTCAAAGCAAATAAAACCTTAAATTAAAGCGTGGCACGACAAAACCGCGGTCCACTAAAGCGCGCCTGATTAAAGCGCGTACCTGACGTCATCAGCAGCGCGACAAATACGACCGCGGAGAAAAAAGGGCGCTTTAAAAAGCGCTTTTAAAGCAAGCCGATTCACGTTAAGGTAAGGGTTAGGTTTAGGTTTAGGGTTAGGGTAAGGGCTAGGGTTAGGTTTAGGGTTAGGTTAAGCGTTAGGGTTAGGTTTAGGGTTAGGTTAAGGGTTAGGTTTAGGGTTAGGTTTAGGGTTAGGTTTAGGGTTAGGTTTAGGGTTAGGTTTAGGGTTAGGTTTCGGGGGGTTAGGTTTAGGTTTACGCGTTAATTTTAGCTTTACCGCTCACAGCGTGCTTTTTTCGTCGCACTGTGATGACGTCAGGTACGCGGTTTCGTCGAGCGCGCTTTAGTCGACCGCGGTTTTGTGGTGGAACCAAATTAAAGAGGCAGTCAGACAATTTTATTATTATTATTTGTGACTAGCATAATAAATTACAATCAAAACTATGAAGTGGTAAAATATAGCAATAGCAGTAGACTTATATACCGCTTCATAGGCCTTTCAGGCCTCTCTAAGCGGTTTACAGAGAGTCAGCATATTGCCCCCAACAATCTGGGTCCTCATTTTACCCACCTCGGAAGGATGGAAGGCTGAGTCAACCCTGAGCCGGTGAGATTTGAACCGCTGACCTGCTGATCTAGCAGTAGCCTGCAGTGCTGCATTTAACCACTGCACCACCTTGGCTCTTAAAAATATCAATAACATTCAAAGAACTTTCGTTATATTTCCTCTACCACTGGTCAACAAATGCAGCAAAGAGCATCCCTTGTGGTCCATATTTCAGACAGAGGTTGTAGGGTTAGCATGTTTAAAGATCATTTCTTTTTCAGCTGATGGACCTCCAGTCTATCTACTCCCACAGATTCCAGCCCAGGTGCTTGGAAAAAAGTTTACTATCCCCAACAAACTGGGTGATAATTAAAGCAGGGTTTCCCTCCGCCCACCACCCTTTTAAAGTGTTCAACAGAGGCATTAGACAGAATGAGAAATAATGGGATTGAAAATTTACTTACTGTCTTCTTTACTAAAATAAAATTTAGATTTTATTTTACAAAGGCCTCTAAGTGGTATTGAATATTTAATGAAAAAAACCTGAAGGACTTTGGCGGATTAGCTGGCTTTTAAGTAAATAAACAATAAAAATCTTAGTTAAGACTATGACATAGAATCATTATCAGTGAATGACAGGACTGGAAGAGACATTGGAGGTTTTCTAGTTGAAACCTCCCTGCCCAAGGCAGAATCCTTGTACCATCCAGGACAAATGGTTGTCTAATCTTAGTTTGAAAACTTTCAAGGTTGAGAGGCTTTGATGAAAAGACTGGTTTTAAAATTGAAAGTATTATATATAAGGAGGTTGCATTTAATAATATGAACTGTTATGTATAATTATGTTAAGGTATGACATATCAAAAAGGATGTATTAAAGTGGGACAAATATCAATTGTCATTATTGGATTAAATTCCAGTGATTAAAATGACTTACTATGAGTACTATTTTAATTTTTTTTATTAAATGTATATGTCACCCATCTCCCTGTTGAATGACTCTCTAAAGCAGGGGTGTCGAACTTGCGGCCTGTGGGCTGTATGTGTCACACACCGGCCACGCTCACAACCAGTTTAGCAAAGTGGGAAAAAGTCGTGATGCGTCACTTCACATGAGTTTGACACCCCTGCTCTACAGCTAATATTTATTTATTTATTAGACTTATATACCGCTTCATAGGGCTTTCAGCCCTCTCTAAGCGGTTTACAATTTTTTTAGCAAATTGAGTCAGCAACTTCCCCCCACAGTCCGAGTCCTCATTTCACCCACCTCGGAAGGATGGAAGGCTGAGTCGACCTTGAGCCGGTGAGATTTGAACCGCTGAACTGCAGATAACAGTCAGCTGAAGTGGCCTGCAGTACTGCACCCTAACCACTGCGCCACCTCGGCTCTTATTGACATACTTTTTTTAATTGACATACTTTTTTATTTTTATATTATTTTTTATTGACATACTTTTTTTCCGGCTCTTACTGACATACTTTTTTTCTTTATTCCTTTTCTTCTACTTTTTCCCCAAATTTCTTTTTTTTTTTTTGTATTTTATCTTTCGTAGAAATTTAAATGTGGTATGTTTGTGTGTAGCAGGTTTTCCCAAACTTAGCAACGTTAAGACGTGTGGACTTCAACTCCCACAACACTGCATTGGAGATTTCTACCCTTTTAATGTATAAAAATGACAATTCCATGACCCTGTTTGTCTTCCACTAATCGATGTTATTTTCAATAAATTTTAGAGAGATAAAAAGGTTTCCTTAAGAACCATCTCCAGATATTCTTCCCATTCTCTTTGTTTTAGGATCCAAACATCACAGAAGATGAGGAGACATAGATCCAAAGGAATATTTCATTTCCAAGCTTTTTTTTAATAATACATTTTCCATTTATATCATTTTATATGCCTGTCATCTGTAAAGTCACGGGGTAGTTTAAACATTTATTAAACAAGGAAGAAAAAAAATAACACTCAGATATTAAACGACCACCTGCCTTTTTCTGAACTCTTTATTTTCAAACAACCCGTGACCCGACAAAAGGGCGAACAACAAAACCGCGCCTGACTAAACCGCGTCGCTGACGTCATCAACGCGGCAACAACAGCCAGCGCAGAGAAAGAAGGGCGCTTTAAATAGCGCGTCGAAAGAAAGCCGATTTAACTTAAGGTAAGGGTTAGGTTAAGGGTTAGGTTTAGGGTTAGATTTAGGGTTAGGGTTAGGTTTAGGATTAGGTTAAGGGTTAGGTTTAGGATTAGGTTTAGGGTTAGGTTTAAGGTTAGGGGTTAAGTTTAGGTTTAGGGTTTACAGCGTGCTTCTTTCTCCGCGCTGTTGTCGCCCTGTTGATGACGTCAGCTATGCGGTTTAGTCGTTCGCGGTTTTGTCGTTCGCCCTTTTGTCGGTGAACCCAAACAACCATCTATCATAATTAATTTCTAAAAAAAAAAAAGCAAAACAGCTTACAAAAATAAAAACACAATATTTAAAAGCATATATTATTACTACGGTACTTTTTCTAAAAGCAGTCTAATGATTCAACGATCTCCAGTTAAAAAAAACTTGGGTAGAAGATCTCTCTATCTCTCTCTATCTCTCCCTCTTTCTCTCTCCCTCCCTCTCTCTCCCTCTGTCTCTCTCCCTTTGTCTCTCCCTCTCCCTCTGTCTCTCTCTGTCTGTCTCTGTCTCTCTGTCTCTGTCTGTCTCTCTGTCTCTCTCCCTCCCTCTCTCTCTCTCTCACTGTGCTTGAGAGCTTAAAAGTCTTTCGGAGCTAGACAAAAAAACCCAACAACAGTATTCCCACATCTTGATGGAAGGGATATACACATTGGGAAATTTTTAGAATTGCTTCTTTACCACAATTCTCAGAGGCTAACATTTGAGAAAGTTAGTGTCTAGGTGCAAGGGCACCCAGCGAAATGAGCTGAATAGAGATCTGAATAAGTTCTCCATCCTAGCCGAGAACTTGAGCCAAGGTGGCGCAGTGGTTAGAGTGCAGTACTGCAGGCCACTTCAGCTGACTGTTATCTGCAGTTCAGCGGTTCTAATTTCACTGACTCAAGGTTGACTCAGCCTTCCATCCTTCCGAGGTGGGTAAAATGAGGACCCGGATTGTTGTTGGGGGTGATATGCTGACTCTGTAAACCGCTTAGAGAGGGCTGAAAGCCCTATGAAGCGGTATATAAGTCTAACTCCTATTGCTGTTGCTAACTATCATCCAAGTGAGTAAGGTAGGGCAGCTACCCTACCTGGATTGGAGTGTGTATATGTGTGTTATTCAGTGATTGGGAGCTGAAAGCTGCTTTGGCTGGACTATGAAATCTGACTGGTAAAAATCCATAGGACCACTAGATGACAACAAAGAGATAAAAGAAGTGTGAATATTTGTCTGCCATCAATTTTTTATGGATCCTTTCAGCCCAGACCTAATTGCGCTAAACTTTACCAACTCTGCGTGCTTGCTCATTTAGTTTTTACTGACCCTGTCCTGAGTGGTATTAAGTCTAATAATGCCCAAAGAAATGCAATTCCTTCTCAGGGGAACCTCCGTCGTGGTCTGTCTTAATTCCAATCCCACTGTATTTACCTGATCCCAAATTTTAGGGCCTGCAGGGCTAGGCTCTCGCAGAAACCCTCCACAGCAAATTTGGAGGCAGAGTAGATATCATTGAAGAGGAGACCTGCAGGGGATTAAATATTGCAAGAAAAAAAAAGATGAACTCATAGACAATGAGGGGCTTGTTCTCTTTTACTACTTGCTAGTAAGATTTCCCGAAAGAAAACTGAAGCTGCTTTGCACTGAGTAGCAAACTTCTTCGACCTGCCCTGCTGCTGTGCTTTTAATTGTGTGTTCTCCTTTTTTAACCCAACGTATAGATACTAAAGCAGATGAAGCATTTCTAGAGCCAGAAAGAACGTTTGGAAAAACACCATGGGTTTATTGTTTAGTATGTCAACCTACTTTGTAGGACTGAAGAAAGAAAGAAGGGAGTTTGCTTGCACAAACAAGAACCATTCTGGCTGTATTTGATTTGGCATTGAACTATAATGCAACAAATCACCTGTTAGTCTAATATATTGTGTGAACCCAGCATATGCCATCAGTCTGTGCTTTATTGTCTCATGAGAGCCTGGAATATCTGATTTGAATTAAATGCCCTGAATGGTGTCATGTGAACACAGACCTGACTACTAACAAGTTTTGATTAGAAAACTGAAGTCCAGAGAGTTCATTTTAGTTTATAGTGTAACATCTTGCACTCTGGTTGTGTCTACTTCAGGGGTGGGTTCCTGCCAGTTCTAATCTCTTCTATAGAAGAGGTTCCACAAATCGGTTCCACCACAAAACCGCGGTAGACTAAAGCGCGTGTGACTAAAGCGTGGTGACAAAACCGCACAGTCAAAACCGCGCGACAACAGCGCGCCGACAACAGCGCGCCGACAGAAGCGCGCTGTAACATAACCCTAAAAATAACCCTAAACCTAACCCTAAACCTTACCTTAAGTTAAATCGCGCTTCTGTCGGCGCGCTGTTGCTGGCGCGCTGTTGTGGGCGCGCTTTTGACATCGCGGTTTTAGCGCCGCGGTGTTGTCGGCGTGCTTTAGTCTACCGCGGTTATGTCGTGCCATGCCACAAATCTACTGTGCCGTTTAGAACCGGTTCCAGCTCCCTCCCCCCACCCGTCCGCACCACGCTTGCCCCGCCTGCCACTCACTGATTGGCTGGCTCACCAATCGCCCCGCCCACCTCTAAGAGTCCTATCTAAACCTTAAAGTCTTAAAGCTGTCAAGTTTGAACATCCCAGGTTTTTTTTTCTAAAGGGTTAGGGGTGCAAGGGTCCTGTAACTTGATAGCTTTAAGACTTGCACATTTCAATGCCAGAGTTCCTGAGCCAACATGACTGGAGGAGGAATTCTGGGAGTTGAAGTCCACAAGTCTTGAAGCTGTCAAGTTTGAACAACCCTGGGGATTTTTTTCTAAAGGGTTAGGGGTGCAAGGGTCTTGTAACTTGATAGCTTTAAGACTTGCAATTCTCAATGCCAGAGTTCCTGAGCCAACATGACTGGAGGAGGAATTCTGGGAGTTGAAGTCCACAAGTCTTGAAGCTGTCAAGTTTGAACACCCCTGGGGTTTTTTTCTAAAGGATTACGGGTGGAAAGGTCTTGTAACTTGACAGCTTTAAGCCTTGCGTGCTTCAAATGCCAGAGTTTTTGAACCAACATTTTGGTTGCTAAGCAAGAGCGTTGTTAAGTTAAGTTTCACCACATTTTACAAGTTGGCCATGCCCACCCAGTCACATGGCTGGCAAGCCACTCCCACCTGGTCACATGGCCGGCAAGCCACTCCCACAAAGCAGGCCACACCTACAGAAGAGGTTCTAAAAAAATGTGAAACCCACCACTGGTCTGCAGAGTCTACTTAACTAGGTCAATTAAAGACCGAGTAACTACAATCTGTACACTTTGTTGGTTTTAACTTTTCTTATTGTTTAATGTGTTGTGCAAACACAGCCCATTAATTCCGCTTCTCATTTAGCTCATCTACGTGTACCCAGAAGAGCAGCTAAGTTAAGCTTGTAAAGGTCTCTGAGGGGATGTTGATAAATAAATACACAACAGGTCGGCATGAATGCTTTTTAAAAATCCTCCTCAGGTTCATGAATGATTTTGCCCAGAGAGGGAAGTGCTTTGGGTGCCCTTCCCTCTCTTTGCAAGCTCCTTTAGCCCTGCGAGGTATTGCTGGGTTCCTTGGTATGACTTGCCTCCAGTTCTTTGTTCTGTAGCAAAGAAAGGACGGAGCTTAATGTTAAAAGGATCTTGACAAGACTGGAAATACTCTCATTGCCTGCAACCTCGCAGAGCTGCTCCCTGTCAGAGAAGACAAGATGGACCAACAATATGACTTGGTATAGGCCAGCTTCACACGTTCCAGATAAATAGCCTGTATGATGTAGTTGCCATAGAAATCCATTGCTAAGGGTGCTTCCATTCTCCGGAACCTGTCCCACCCTCGTCCTCTGGGGGTAATCAAAGTTGGTTGTCCAGAGGATTCTACCACATTCTCCTTTGTCCTCTGAAAGGAGCTTCACCTTGCAAACCTAGGACGCTGCTCATCACAACAATATGCCCTCTCTTTCGCCGCTTCATGTCAGGGAAGATTTCCTGGATAAGGCGCACCAAGCCAAAGAAGTTGGTGTCGAAGAGGTGTTGGATTGAGGCCATGCTCTGGCTTTCCACTGGACCAATCAGGCCAAATCCTGCATTGTTCACTGTATAGGAAGGGAGTGGTAAGTTAGCAAGAGAGAATAGGAGAAAGCAATATTTCAAATCCTTGTGAATTTGAGAAATCAGCAGTGGAGAGGAGGAGGAGATGGTGTTACAATCTAACTCGTTGTCTTCAAATCCTAGCAATTGTTAGCAAAGATGACACTGGCCTACCTTGGGCTTTCTCTGTACTTTGAGAAACGGCCGAACAAGGTTATTTCCAAATGGCAGCTCACAGAACTTCCTCTATTCCTCAGCAATATGCACCACCCGCTGCTATCGAGTGATTCATATCCTACTCCACTACTATAAATCACAACTTGTCACATCCTCACTGAACCTGCATTTTTGTTGTCAGTATCCAGTTTTCTTATCTCTTTGTTCATTTTTTTCTTCCATCTTTTGAACTCTGTCCTCCACTTCCTTCATTTGGTAAACATCAAATGGAGGAGAGCTGATGTTGCGACGGCACGACGTGCAATCTTGGTGTTCCGAGATCGCAGTCAAATTTCTGCCGCTGGACAGTCCATTTAGACCTAAACTGTCCCGCAGAGACAGTGATTGAGAAGGGCACCTGCTGATCTCAGGGACACCACAAAGTCCCTGAATGATCCAGGAATAGCCCTTTTTTCCGGTGACAGAAATGCAGCTAAGGAAGCTGCTGAAGTTGGGACAGCTCCGGAACGGGAAGAAAGCGGAAAGAAAAAGTGTGTCGAATTGGTGAGGAAATTTTATTATTAGAGGAAGAGACTACCCAAGAAAAAAAATTAAGTTAAGATTGAAGACAGAAGGCAGCGAGATTGATCTGCATTGAACTTAGTGTGTTATCCAGTTTCTAATTTTTTTTCTCACGGATGGAACTTTTGCAGGGTCTCCCTATTTTTTAAACTGAATGGGTTAATTCTTTCTTCTTTTTTCCCTTTTGCTTATACCTATGGATTAAAATTCTCCTTTTTTATAATGCTTGATTTGATTGATTTGATTGTTTTTGATCTCCATTTAAGGGTTTTTTCTTTCTTTCTTAAGCTTGGAATATAAAGAAGAAAATAAGGAGGATTATAAAGAGGGTTGTAACAACAGGAGGAAAAGCAGTTACACTGCCACTTAGAGGCTGGAGGCTAGATATGTTGTTTTTTCTTCTTTCTCTTTGATCACTTGAGATTCAAGGCTCTTTTAGTTTGTTTACTGACAGTGATAGTAGGAAGAGCACAAGTTGTTTATACAGGTGCATTTTGGGAGTTCTATCACTAGCTATTGGAGGGAAGACAACATTTTGACTTGAAAGATAATAAATGAACCTGTTTGAAGTTTATTAAAATAGCCTTGAACCCTATAAAGTGATCAAGGCTCTTTTAGTTTGTTTACTGACAGTGATAGTAGGAAGAGCACAAGTTGTTTATACAGGTGCCTTTTGGGAGTTCTATCACTAGCTATTGGAGGGAAGACAACATTTTGACTTGAAAGATAATAAATGAACCTGTTTGAAGTTTATTAAAATAGCCTTGAACCCTATAGTGGCAGTGTCTGCAAAATTGAAATAATGGCTCAGCAGGAAAAAGAAACTGTAACATTGCAAATGATTATGTTTGAAATTCAAAATCTATTAGTTGTGACAGAGAGAATTGAAAAGAGATTGGAGAATATGGAATACAAAACACAAAAATCTGATGGAGAAACTGAGGATGTTTACCAAATGAACTGAACCTGCATTTTTGAAGGCGGAGGGTGGAACTTTCAGTTCTGGATTTATGACGAAGTTCCCATATAAATGCCATTCTGCAAAGAAACGGATAGCCTAGGCTCCTTGCCCAAATATGTCTTATGTCTAGAACTTCTTTGTCACAAAATGTTCACGGATATCTCCAAACAGCTTAAACTGGAGTTTAGCATCTTAGATGTTACTTCCCCAATTTGTTGCCCTCTCACAGCCAGCATCTATGGGGTCTGGAAATCCTGGAAACCACAGTCCAAGGATACCTAGGGGATATCAAATTAGTAAAAAGCTCTCGATGGATCAAAGTCTAATTCAGATGTTATGTTCCAGTTTGCTGGCTGTGGCAGTGACCAGGCCAGCTGGTGCAAAAGAAACATTGGGCTGTATAGACTAGTGCAGTCACAGTGGTGGGATTCAGTCGGTTTGCACCTATTCGGGAGAACCGGTTGGTAACTTTCTAAGTAGTTCAGAGAACCGGTTGTTGGAAGAAATCTCCTTTTGTTTTTCCCTACTTTACAGGGCTAATCCTGTAAGGAAGACAGGAAGGAAACATTCTGGTGTTGTTTCTAGTCTGATCTTTATTGACCTGCTTACAGAAACTGCCTCTCTGGTTAACCCTTATTACCATTGTAACAGCTAAGGCGAAGCGCCTATCGACGTGAGTTGGCCACAGCCACATTGTCACATGACCACCGAGCCATGTCTACCCACCTGGTCATTATGGCAGAGAACCGGTTGTTCAATTATTTGAATCCCACCACTGATATAAATGATATAAAAAAACAAGGTATTAATAAAGAGGAGAAATGAGTGAGAGCCAATTAAGTCTGGTAGTTAAGCCCTGACCTATAAACCAGGAGACTGTGAATTCTAGTCCTGCCTTAGGCATGAAAGTCAGCTGGGTGACCTTGGGCCAGTCACTCTCTCTCTCTCAGCCCAACTCACTTCACTGGGTTGCTGTGAGAACAATAGGAGAAAGGCGCATTATGTATGATTGCCACCTTTTATTATTTATTAAAGATGATAAAGCTGGGATAAGAGTCAAATAAATAAATGGAGCGAGGTAAAAAGAAGGATAAGATACATTTTCAAAGGTTGGGTAAGGGTTCCAAGCAGTGGTGGGATTCAGCCGGTTCGCACCTATTTGGGAGAACCGGTTGGTAACTTTCTAAGTAGTTCAGAGAACCGGTTGTTGGAAGAAATCTCCTTTTGTTTTTTCCCACTTTACAGGGCTAATCCTGTAAGGAAGGCAGGAAGGAAACATTCTGGTGTTGTTTCTAGCCTCATCTTTATTGACCTGCTTACAGAAACTGCCTCTCCGGTTAACCCTGATTACATTGTCACAGCTACGGCGAAGCGCCCATCGACCTGAGTGACTTTGAGTTGGCCACGCCCACCCAGTCACATGACCACCGAGCCCCACCTACCCAGATGGTCATTAGGGCAGAGAACCGGTTGTTAAATTATTTGAATCCCACCACTGTCACAGTCCAAACAAATCCTCTTCATCCTGTGTAAGAGGGGCTTTATTGGGAGAAAGGGCTTGCTTTCCTACCCAGCACATCCACCTTGCGTTGGGGGATGCTGTTCACGCAGCGCCTGATAGAGTCCGCACTGGTCACATCCAGTTCTTTGATTTCAAGCATCTTATCCAGGGCAGGCCCCGCTTGCTCCTTCAGTGCTTCACTTTTCTCCAAATTCCTCATGGTGGCAAAAACTAAGGAAAAAGAATGTAGACCAGGAATTATAAGGCATCACTCTGGCCAAGTTAGGGAGGGCTTCCTTTCCTTCTTCGGAGTTGCTGTGCCTCCTAGCACCCTTTCTGGGCTTACCTCGAAATCGCTTCAGCTCGTCTCTTGCCAGGCGCACAGCCAGGGCCAGCCCAATGCCAGAGGAACAGCCAGTCACCAGCACATTCCGCACAGCCATCGTTGCCTCTGGGAGGAAAGCAAAAGAATAGGAGAAAAGTCTCAGAAATAGAACCGAGTGGAAGTCCTTTTGTACTGACAAAGTGTGGAAATCCTGTGATCCCCTAAGTCCCAACTTCAAACATCACCTTTGCAAAGAATTTCAAGGCCCTTTCAGCCTTTAAAAATGGCAATCATCATCATCATCATCATCATCATCATCATCATCAGAGGATTTTTCGACTTTGGCCTTAATGGCATTTGTGCGGATAGCTTGTTCTTGCACAGCCAGGATTAGTGACTCTGTTTCTTTCTTTAATGTACCTGTTGTTAACCATAACCAAGTTTGTTCACTAAAGTGGACAGTGAACAAACTTGGTTATGGTTAACAACAGGTACATTAAAGAAAGAAACAGAGTCACTAATCCTGGCTGTGCAAGAACAAGCTATCCGCACAAATGCCATTAAGGCCAAAATCGAAAAATCCTCTGATGATGCCAAATGCAGACTTTGCAAAGAAGCTGATGAAACTGTTGATCACATCCTCAGCTGCTGTAAAAAAATTGTGCAGACTGATTATAAATTGCGGCACAATTCAGTAGCACAAATGATCCATTGGAATTTGTGCAAAAATTATAACATTAAAACAGCAACAAACTGGTGGGAACATCAGCCTGAAAAAGTCACTGAAAATCAGATGGTCAACATCTTATGGGATTTCCGTATATAAACGGACAAAATACTGGCGCATAATACACCAGACATCACACTGGTTGAGAAAAATAAGGTCACAATCATAGACATCGCAATACCAGGTGATAGCAGGGTCGCCGAGAAGGAACATGAAAAAATAGCAAAATACCAGGACTTAAAAATCGAAATTCAACGACTATGGCACAAACCAGCAGTGGTAATTCCAGTGGTAATTGGCACACTGGGTGCTATTCCAAAAGCACCGGAATTACATTTAAAACAGTTAAAAATTGACAAAATCACCATTAGTCAAATGCAAAAAGCCGCACTGCTTGGATCTGCACGGATATTACGAAAATACGTTACAACGTCCTTGGCCCCTGGGTGGGGCCCGACTAGTAACCAATGCCAAATCCGGCGAAACAACTGGCCGCTGTGATACAATTGTACAATAATAATAATAATAATAATAATAATAATAATAATAATAATCATCATCATCATCTACTTTACTAAACTAATGAAAAGGTGACTGAGTTAGTCTAAAATTCTTTGAGCATTCGGAAAGTAGGTATGATTTTTAATGTTCACAATGAGTGCAAAGTAGGGTTTTTTTAATCAACTACAGGATTTCTAAAACTGAATCATTTTGTCAGCTAAAGTGAAACCATTGTGGGGTTTAGCCCTGATTGTGGAAGGGGAGAAAAGAGCAGTTGCTGGGTTGAAATTTGAAAAAAAAAAATAGAGGGTTGTTTGTTGCCCTAGCTGTTTATTTCTCTTCACAGTCTCACTGGCACTAAGGAGTAACATGACTATCAATGCATCAAATTTAGGACTTTGGAACATAAAAGAAACTTCAGCATAAAATGCTATACTGTCCATAGCTGTTGTGCTGCAGAACTAAACATTCAAAAGTCCTTCGCTCCATGACCAGGCACAAGAGATTACCTATAAGAAGGGAAGTGTTATTCATGACTTACATGGCTGCCCATCATGCATACCATAACTTTTGGCTAGCTCACAAAACAACAATAAAAACTGTTAACAACTCAAAATCTCAAAGGCAACATTCCTCCCACTGCCAGAATGGGATGACTTGACAAGGCCAGCAGGGGGCAACCTTCTTACCACCGCCAAGTCCCCTCTACCAACTCGCTGCTGCCATCTCTTTGCAGCACATCTCAACACCAGAAATTTACTTCAGGGATAACTCGCTGAGTTGGAGAGCTAAGCAGGCGAGCGAGCCAGCTGTCAGAGAGGGGCAGCTGGAGGCGACAGTGCACAGAGACCGTGACCCGTCAAAACCGCGGTCCACTAAAGTGTGCCCAATTAAAGCACGTACCTGACGTCATCAGCAGCGCGACAAATATGACCACGGAGAAAAAAGGGCGCTTTAAAAAGCGCTTTTAAAGCAAGCCAATTCACATAAAGGTAAGGGTTAGGTTTAGGTTTAGGGTTAGGATTACGTTAAGCGTTAGGGTTAGGTTTAGGGTTAGGTTAAGGGTTAGGTTTAGGGTTAGGCTTAGGTTTGGGGGGGTTAGGTTTAGATTTACGCGTTATTTTTAAGTTTACCGCTCACAGCGTGCTGTTTTCGTCGCGCTGTGATGGCGTCACGTACGCGCTTTCGTCGAGCGCACTTTAGTCTACCGCGGTTTTGTGGTGGAACCCACAGAGACATGGTGTTGGGTGGTGTGTCAAAATGGGAACCCACCACCACCACCCTGCAACATTTTTTTTAAGCCACATTGCTTAATGTTTGAGAGTGTTTTGCTGAAAATAAGGGCAGCTTTGAGAAGCAATGGAGTGGGATATCAGCTTTAAAAAAAAAAAAAGACAAAAAAACAAAACAAAACTAAAATGTATTGTTTTGATTTGCATTCAAATCCTTGCCCGTCAAGCAGATTGCAAAGTTTGCAGCCACATGTAGCTGTGGCGGTGGTTGGTTTCAAAATTTTTGGAACCTCTTCTGTAGGTGTGGCCTGCTTTCTGGGTCCACTGGTGGAACCTCTTCTAACCGGTTCGGTAGATTTGACGAACCGGTTCTATCGAACCAGTGCGAACCGGTAGGAACCCACCTCTGAGCTGTGGGATCTGATGCACTAAGGAATGGGGCTGTGTGGACAGGAAATTTTGGAGTCCAAACTGGAAAAAACAAAAACCTCTTCTCAGCATTACTGTTTTCACAACATCGGTGTTGGCTTTGGGGGGGGAACATTGCTGCAACTCTCCAAATGCCCTCTGCACATGACCTGAAATACCATGAAATTGCCCACATGACTTTGGGTGGAAAGCTCTCCGTACTTGACCAGGAACACCAGGAAAGCATTCGGCACATGACCACAAACACAATTAAACCATCCACTTGGCTCAGTGGGTACATTGCTACAATCGTGTTTCTGGTCTCCACCCCCTCCCAATCCCCCTCACTGTGTCTTCCTATTTGCTCTTGTATTTTATTCTATAATCTAATCAGTGGTGGGTTTCAATTTTTTTTAGAACCTCTCCTGTAGGTGTGGCCTGCTTTGTGGGAGTGGCTTACAGGCCCTGTGACCAGGTAGGAGTGGCTTGCCAGCTATGTGACCGAGTGGGAATGGCTTGCCAGCCATGTGACTGGGTGGGCGTGGCCAACTTGTAAAATGTGGTGAAACTCACTTAACGCTCTTGCTTAGCAACCAAAATGTTGGCTCAGAAACTCTGGCATTTGAAGCACGCAAGCCTTAAAGCTGTCAAGTTACAAGACCCTTGCACCCCTAACCCTTTAGGGAAAAAAAACCCAGGGGTGTTCAAACTTGACAGCTTTAAGACTTGTGGACTTCAACTCCCAGAATTCCTCCTCTCGCTCTTCATCTTGATGATGTGCGGACGGGCGGAGGGGGGGGGGGAGCTGGAACCGGTTCTAAACGGCACGGTAGATTTGTGGAACCTCTTCTATAGAAGAGGTTAGAACTGGCAGGAACCCAGCCCTGAATCTAATCAAATGTTTAAAGAGAAAAAATAATAATATAAAAATGAAAAGTGTTTCTGGTCATGTGCTCAAATATTAAGCAACGTGGCTATTAAAAAAAGTGGCAGGATGGCAGGGGCTTTCCATTTGGACATCCCCCACCCCACTGCTTCTGCACTGTTGTCTCTAATTCCACTCTCCATCCATTGCTGCCCCCCCCACCCCCGACAGTCTGCTTGCTAGCCTGCCTGGCTCTCCATTCTGTGCCTGCAGTTTCCTGCAGCAGAGTTCCAGTGTTGAGATATACTGCAAAAAGATGGAGGCAAAGAGCTGGGAGAGGGGACTTGGCCGTGGCGAGAAGGCTGCCCCAGGTTGGCTGTTCTGACCCCCCTTCTTCGCTCGTTCAAAGACGACAGGCAGACAGACTTAAAAGGAAACAACTTTATCAATCCTGGCTCCCGCTGGCTGCGAGCCCAAAATAAACCTAAATAAAGTCTCTGGCAAGAAGATAACAGAATGCAAAAACAAAGATCTCTTACGGCCAAACCAGGTGTACAGAAAGAAAGCAAATCACTTCTCCAAGTGTCTCTTTGAATCAGGGTTACAGAAAGCAAACCACTTATCCAAGTGCCTCTCACAAACAAGCCACGACCGATGAATGACGAACCACGGACGAACGACGAACGTTGACTTCTGCAACCAGGGTGTGGCACCATCAGTCCTTTTATCTCCAGAAGACCACATTAATGAGCCCCAGATGCATTGTTCTTCCTGCATCCCGAACTCAACTCACAGTAAACTTCTGCTGAGTCACAACACTTGGCCATGTTGAGCTAGTGGTGTTGAGTCATCCTAGAAAACACACACACACAAACACACACACACACTACTCTCCTGAATATCTACATCAGTGGTAGTCAACCTGGTCCCTACCACCCACTAGTGGGCATTCCAGCTTTCATGGTGGGCGGTAGGGGTTTGCTGTAACTCTGCTTTGTAAATTTTATAAAGTAAAGTTACTTCCCTACTTTATAAATCGCCATTACTGTGGAACCGGTGGGCGGTTAGAACATTTTACTACTAACAGAGATACAAAAGTGGGTGGTAGGTATAAAAAGGTTGACTAACCCTGGATCTACATTCAAGTTCTCTGGCCTCCAGCTTTACTCTAGCCAGTTCTTCAAGGTCTTCCAGAAGACTAAGAATGTGGAAGCCTGTCAGATATGTTGAGTGGGGAGAGTTATAGAGGAGCCCGGAGATGAATTTAAAGAAACAATGCAATAATCTTTAGTGAAACTCAGCCCAGGAAAGCTGGAAAATATAAAAAGATTGCCCCACCTGTGTTTAGTTAAAAAAAAAAAAACCAAGCAGGGAAATTGCCAAAACTTCCAAGATTCTGAAGTTATAACCTAGATCAATAAAGTTTCTTGTGTTTCTTTTCTCCCTTTTAAAAACAGATTTATTAAAGACTAGAAGACCTCTGATGTCCCCTCCAGCCGTATGAGTCTATATTCTAATAACAAATACATTCAAAGAAAAAAAAACCACAATGAATGTGAAAAAGAAAAAGGAAACGGGGAAAGGAAAAAAGGAGATAGAAAAAAGAAAATAAAAGAACAAAAAAAAAATTGAGGAAATGGCTTCCAATCTTCCTCTCCGCCCTGAGTCTTCCGGGAGTAGGGCGGCATACAAGCTAAATAAATAAACTCTCAGTAGCTATACAGACAATTTTAATATCTCTCTCTCCAAGATTGTATCATAATTCCCTTCTTTCTATAACCTATTCTTTCTCATCGTAAATCACAAAATCATTTTTTTTTCCACACACAAAAAAACCCGTAAGAGTTAAGAGTGCTGGAGGCACAATCTGAGATTTGGATGGCATGGATGATAAAGTTAAATGTGGATAATAAATAACATTTTATTAGATGTGCTACGCTGAGAATAAGGAAGATATAAACCCAGGCTACGCCTGAAAACACCTCTATGGATCTCGGCACAAGAAGAGAAACAGCAGGCAGAGGCAGAAAGTTAATGTAGCAGGAATTATTGGAAAATCACCAAGAGGAATATAAAATTAAATCTAGAGAACAACTAAAGGCAGGATATAGTTGTCAATGATTTACCCATTTACAGTTATATAAGAAAGGATTTAAAACAGATAACAAGACTTATGGTATGGAACAACGTGAAGTGCAATTGTATACTGATGATGAACACGTAATTGCTAAAATGTATAAACTTTTGTTGAAATTTCAAATGGAAGAAGAGGTTAAAGAATGCATTATAAAATGGTCTACGAATTTTGGTTATAATATACAGATGGACCAATGGGAAAATATGTGGTCAAAAGGTTGAAATTTACGTTAGTTTACAATCTTAAAGGGATTTTTTAATAAATTGTAATTGTAATTGTAATTTAATAAATTTATATGCCGCCCAATCCCGTAGGACTCCGGGCGGCTTACAAAGTACAGGAGTAAAAATAAAAACTTAAAATATAGGGAAAGAGAAAACAGATTTAAAAGCAACACACCATACACCCACCTAGATGGGGCTGGACCTCGTTCATGGGGTCAACAGCCCCAGGCCTGCCGAACAGCCAGGTTTTGGTGGCTTTTTGGAAGGCCGAGAGAGTGGGAAGGGTCCGGATCTCCACGGGTAGATCGTTCCACAGGGCTGGAGCAGCTACAGAGAAGGCCCTCCCCCGAGTGGTCGGCAGCCGGCATTGTCCGGTCGATGGCACCCGGAGAAGGCCCAGCCTGTGAGATCTTATCGGCCGTTGGGAGGTATGTGGCAGGAGGCGGTCTCACAGATATCTGGGTCCTAGGCCATGTAGGGCTTTAAAGGTGATAACCAGCACCTTGAAGCGTGTTAGGAGACCGATAGGAAGCCAGTGCAGCTTGCGGAGGATAGGTATAACATGGGTGTATCTAGGTACACCCGATATCACTCATGCGGCTGCATTCTGGACCAGCTGTAGTCTCCGAACACTCTTCAGGGGCAGCCCCATGTAGAGCGCATTACAGTAATTGATGTATTGTTGGTACATAATGCCAGAGAAATTATACGGAATGCATAAAGGAAGCCCAAATGAATGTTGGAAATGTAAACAACACGAAGGGACATACTTGGTGAAAATGTAAAACTAAAACATTTTAGTGTCAGCGTTCCAAATATCATTCAGAATTAAATCAGAGTCCAAGCCAGACCTATCCTTGAAATTCCAATTTAATAAGACAGACGTGTTGGCACATCTGTGGAATCCCAAATCTAAAAGCTACCTGGGATTCCACCCAGTTGAAAGTTCATGATCTTATCCCCCACACCCATAAATCCATCACATGGTCCAATCTTCTTCAGCCACGCTGGCATCTCCACCCAGCTGGTTCCGGTCAGGTGCAGAGGTGCGGAGACAAAAGATAACCCTGGGCTTCTAGAAAAGAATGACAACAACACATCCCACAATTCTACTCCTTTCTATTCCCCATCCCAATTACTACACTAATGAAACAGTATAGGAAAATAATAGAGCGTGTGGCAGGCCAAAAATCCTAAAAGGAATATAACTGTAGGCCTGACATTTAGATTCAAATATAGACATTGATACGTTATTCCATCAAGATTATTGTGCACACAAAGATTGAAAAACCTGGCATGATCCGCTTGGAAAAATGGTTGGTGAAATTGCCAGATCTTGCTGAGATGGCAATTGACTTCTTTGGTTGGAGAAAAGTACGGTAATTATATTGACATTTGTCTTGTGATGTCTGTTTCTGATCTGGCCCACCTTGAAAGCCTTCACTTCTCAAGACTGTCCTGCCAGCTATTTTGAGCTGATTCTCTCGACAGTAGCAATAGCAATAGCAGTTAGACTTATATACCGCTTCATAGGGCTTTCAGCCCTCTGTAAGCGGTTTACAGAGTCAGCATATCGCCCCCAACAACAATCCGGGTCCTCATTTTACCCACCTCGGAAGGATGGAAGGCTGAGTCAACCTTGAACCGGTGAGATTAGAACCGCTGAACTGCAGATAACAGTCAGCTGAAGTGGCCTGCAGTACTGCATCCTAACCACTGTGCCACCTAGGCTCTAGCCCAGAAAGGGATGACTTCTACTAACCTCCCCATTCTCCAACTCAACCAAGATTATTAATACATTTTATTTCTGTCCAATTTTGTATCACCCGCAAAAGTGTAACATTTTAAGTAACATTCTTTTCATCTCTTTCATCCTACTTATTAAAAAAAAAACAGTTGAAGAATAGGGGACTCATGACTGAGGATTTTAATATTTTAAGCAAGTCTTAATACTTATCTTTTTTTTTTAAGAAACAAAGCAATTAATGTAAATTTACTCATCTATCTCAAAAGTCATGTCAATGAGAAGCCGAAAATGTTGTATCATAAACAGCAGGAATCCAAACACAGTAAAAACAAAAAATAGAAAAGTATTTATATACCTTGGGAAGTTATCATCCAGCCCTCTCCCAGAAAAATGAAATATCCTAGGAAATATTGAAAAGGCAGAATATTTCTCTGGATGTGAAAAGAAAGAAACATGTTTTAAAAGACAGGATAGTTGCCTGTAGCTTCCTGCCCATCCCCACTTTGTCAATAGGCCATTGAGAAGGCCAGGCTAGCCCACTTTACGTAATAAAGACTTCCCCACTGCAGCTGTAGGGGGAAGGGATATTTCTCAACTCTCCACATGGCATCTGAGAACTCATACCTGGATTCAAACCAGCCTAGAGAATAGCCCCGTGCATGGCCCCATGGGAGTCTGACAACCAATCAGAATACATTTCATACACAGGAACAGGAAACAGAGAGGTGGGACTAAACAGGGTATAAAAAGCCTAGCAAGCCCCTCCCTCAGCCCTTCTCTTCTTCTCCACCAACATTGAAGCATGTGATCACCTTTTCTGTTCAGGGCTCAAGCCATGTGGTCCTGTCCACCAATAAACCATCTTTCCAAGCAGCCTCCGTGTCTCCAGTGTCTTCTTCCCCACTTGGAGCCGAACCCAGAAGGACATTTCTTCCAACAATACAAAATGTACCTTTTAAAATATGCCTTTTTTAAAAAAAAAAGGGCAACTTGTTCCAGGAAAGTTTTAAAAAACCAATAATTTTACTTTGATAACCTCGAACAAAGCATTTTTTTTTTGGAGTTGAACTCAACTCCAGGGGATCTCACAAAGAGATGCATGCAATATTCTTGACAACAGCATAAAAGAGGTTGCTTCATTAGGGATTTTTTAAATTTTTCCAGTCTAGTTCACAGGGCTGGAATTCCTTCACGATCTCGCATCTAAGTATTAAGCAGGCCTAATCCTGCTTAAAATACAAAGCCCCTCCCTATACTCGAAACATATGCCAGCATTAATCAGATTTAACTATGGTGCCATATTGATAATAAATGCTTATATGCTCCCAATAAGACAAAAACCCCAGATCAGACTCCTGTGGACTAAACTGATAAGATCACTTGGGTGCTGCCACATGCTTTAGCAAAATTATTTAACAAAGAACTGATTGAACAGTTGGTTATTCTGTATTCTTGTAATATAGAATACAGAACATGCAGCATTTTATCTTTTCAGGGTATTTTTTTATCCAAATAGGAAATATATATTATTGAACAGAACAAAACAAGTCTGAAAAAAAAAAATCTACCGGTATGTAAGTTCAATTCATATTTGCAATTTTCTTGTTTTTAGAGAACCGGTTCCCTTCTCTTACTGAGGTTCCATTATTGCTATAGCTATCAAGTTGACTATAAATGAAATATCATTTCAAATGCTGCAGAATTATGACCACCCTCATTCCCAGGAAATCATTTTAAGCTGACTTCAGTTATGTAATCAGGGAATGAAATTATTTATCTTATTCATTAAGAGAACTCAGGTGTCAGCCATTTATATGTCTTCCTCCAGACATCTGTTTGCCTCAGATAAATACAATATTATGATCATTGCTATGCCTTCTGTACAGCAAGAGAAACTGCACTGTAACCAAAATAGATGGGCTTACTTTGAGAAATCCAGCATGGCAAAACAGTCTGTTGCCTTGTGACTTAACAAAAATGGAGGCACAGAGAAAGATAACCTTGCAGTGTAGCAATTCCCCTTCCTGTGGAGTTGGTTCTATTGAGTGGAAATCCAAACTGGGGAAGGTATGTCTTACTAGAGAATTTCTTGTACAGAATTTAATGTCTGACCATTTCATAAGGTAAAGGTTAAGGTTCCCCTTGCACATATGTGCTCGTCGTTCCCGACTCTAGGGGGCGGTGCTCATCTCCGTTTCATAGCCAAAGAGCCAGCACTGTCCGAAGACGTTATCCATGGCCATGTGGCTGGCATGACTAAATGCCGAAGGCACATGGAAAGCTGTTACCTTCCCAGCAAAGGCGGTTCTTATTTTTCTACTTGCATTTTTACATGCTTTCAAACTGCTAGGTTGGCAGAAGCTGGGAGAAGTAACGGGAGCCCACCCCATTACGCAGCACTAGGGATTTGAACTGCCGACCTTTCTGATCAAGAAGCTCAGCATCTTAGCCACTGAGCTACCGCGTCCCTTGACCATCTCATAATGTTCTACAATTTCAGAATGGATATCACCTAATGTCAGGCCTGACTCCTTCAATATCCAAGAAAGGAAAACCTCAACTCCATTTTAATAGAGAGAAAGTACTTTTACTAGATATGAAGTGAAAACAGCAACAGGAAAGCAAGATCTGAGCCAGAAAGGCGGGAACATGTACATATCAAATGTTTACCCATCACCCTCCCCCCAATTCCACAACCCATTGTCCAATCTGCAACTCCCTAAGGTGTCATGTGGGGTGCATCTTCAAACAGCCTCATCAAGTTGGTATGTGAGATAGTTGGCTTTGACCAAGTTCTCACCAGCATGCGCAGAAGCTGGTGAGAACAAGACTCCTCCAGTATAATATAATTCCCTTCCCCCATACTATGCAGCCTCCCCCTCCCCCTTTTCCTATGGCAGCCGATAGCAAGCAAGCATAGCAAGCAAAACGGAGGCTGACATCCGGCCCTCCTTCAGAAAGAGATATCACCCCTGCAGGAAGAGAGAGAGGGAAAACAATACAAAATAACAACATAGTATATACATCTATCATAAAATCAAGGCTTATTGGGATAGCTGGTGTAGAACTTCCGCAAAAGTCTGGGAGCTCCAACATGAGATTTGTCAACCCATTCAGCCTGGGAAGAGGGGAAATGTTTCCAGGAGACCAAATACTGAATGCGACCCCCTATGTTTTCTGTAGTCCAAGATTTCTTTAACTTCAAACTTCAATTTTTGGGTGGTTTGCAGGAACCTGGACAAAAACAACCTATCCCCAACTCTTTAATCTTTTGACTTTGTCCTTTTCTTACCCACTTGTTTTTCGTGAGTTTTGTGAGCCGCATCTAATGCTTTGAGGGCCATGGGCCAAAAGTGCCGAAGTTGATCACTCCATTCAGATAACGATAAAATTTGCAGTTTCTCTTGAGGCAATTCAGGAATCGGTACAAAGTCCTGACCAAACATTACTTTAAAAGGGGTCATGCTGGTCCTGCTGTGAACAGAATTATTGTAGGCCACCTCTGCATGTGGTAACAGTTCCGCCCAATTATCCTGTTGATAATTGATGAAACATCGGAGGTACTGCTCCAAAACCGAGTTAGTCTGTTCACAAGCTCCATTAGTCTGAGGGTGGTAGGCAGAGCTTAGCCCCTGGGTGGAGCCAATCAATTTCAGGAACTCTTTCCAAAAAGAGGGAGGTGAATTGAACCCCCCTGTCTGAAATTATGCGTTCAGGTACACCATGTAACCCATATACATGTGAAATAAACAATTTAGCCAAAGACTTCGCTGACAGGATCTTGGAGCAAGGCACAAAATGAACCTGTTTGGAAAACAAATCGGGGATACCCCAAATAACGGTATATCCCAGACTTTATGGTAGTTCAACAATAAAGTCCATTGATATTTCCTTCCATGGGGCTCCAGGACGGGCGACACTTTGGAGGAGACCCTGGGGCTTTCCTGGTGGTCTTTTCGCGGCCGCACAGACGGGACAACTGGCTATGTAGGACTCAATGTCTTTTTTCAATGAAGGCCACCGAAACCGCCTCTTAATCAAATGCAAAGTCTTTCCAAATCCAAAATGGCCCACCATTCTCGAATCGTGGGCCCGTTGAAGAACGACAGGTTTCAGGATAGCAGGAACATATCGTTTAGCCCCCACTCATGCCAGTCCATCCTTCATGGTGCATTCATCAGAATGTTTCTTGAACCAGTCGTTGGATTCAAGACCTTCCTTGAGTTTGTTCATTTGGTCCGTATTCACATCCAAGTCAGCTGGGTTCTGGCTTCTAGTAACCATTGGGGCAGCCAGGTTCTTAGCTGGGATGACTGGATGAACCACACTCAGTTTGGAGCTGTTGTACTGGGGAAGCCTGGACAAGGCATCAGCCATAAAGTTCTCCCCCCCACCCAGGATGTATTTCAGGGTAAAGTTGAAACGGTTGAAGTGTTGTGCCCAATGCACTTGTTTAGGTGACAGTTTACGCGGGGTTTTCAACGCTTCTAAATTTGATTACACATCGGGTGCATCCAGAGTCTAAAAGGCCCAGCATCTTCCCCTGGGCTCCAGTTGATGGCACTTTTAATTCTACTGGGATAGTTATGGGGCCCGATCGGGGACTGACCGAGTGGTCATCATCTGAATCATTTTCACTTTCTCCCCTGGAAGAGGAGGTTTCCTTCTCCTCCTGGCCTGGAGGAAGGATATCAGCACCTCCCACGCCTTCCAGGGCAGTTTCACAGCGTCTCCCTAGCTGCCAGCCAGGTTCCTCCCCACCAGCCGGGGTCAGCATTTGCACAAACAGCTCACGAAACTCCTGTGTGTACTGAACCTCAGGTCTCCCCTCCTGGGTTAAGGGTTTCATCCTGCTTTTCGCATTTTGATTTAGGAATGTTTGAATGTTGAATGTTTATTTTATTTATATACTGCCCTTTTCCCCCGAAGGGGACTCAGGGCGGCTCACAACTCAAACCAGGGAAGGGGTGATACAGACAAAATTAAAAAAACGACACAAAACAATGCATAATTTAAAACACACGACAGTCATACCATTCGAGACGGGGGCAACGGTTCTTTAGCCCCAGGCCTGTCGGAACAGCCAGGTTTTAAGGGCTTTGCGGAAGGCCTGGAGGGTGGTGAGGGTTCGAATCTCCACGGGGAGTTCGTTCCAGAGGGTCGGAGCAGCCACAGAGAAGGCTCTCCTCCGGGTAGTCGCCAGTCGACACTGGCCGGCGGATGGAATTCGGAGGAGGCCTAATCTGTGGGATCTGATCGGTCTAGTGGAGGTAATTGGCAGCAGGCGGTCTCTCAAGTACCCAGGTCCAATACCATGGAGGGGATCATCAAAACGTTTCCTCAGGGCAGTCATAAACTCCTTGTAATCCTTCAGCAGGGGGGGAATCATCTTTACGCAAGGGTATCATCCAGACAGCTGCTTTGCCTCCCAAAGCCATAGCAACACTTCTCACTTTGGCAACTTCTGATGAGAAAACTTCCCCAATACTCTTGCATGTAATCCCAAACTTGCAGTAACCCCCCCCCCCCCAGTTCTTTGGGATCTCCTCTGTAGTTCACTCCAAGTGGAGGAATCTGAGGCATTTGGTGCCTTCGGGGGTTTCCCCCCCTCCTTGGGGGAGCTTGTACTGCTGCTGCTGTGGCTGGGGGCCCTCCCTCTTGCTCAGCTCCGGGAGCTGTTCCCAGGGATGTTTCAGGGCTAACCAGGTCTTCTGCTCCCCCCCCCCCCCCGCCTGCTCGGCTAATCCACTCTCCCTTTCAGCGAGACTTACACGGACGCGCCACCGTTCCCAAGCCACCTGAAGAAGGTGTAAAGCATGGGTCATCATGAGATCCTCTCTTTCCGCTGCCTGCCAGTCATCCTCTGGTTTTCGGCTGGTTGTGACCCTTGCCATTGTCTTCTCCTGCTTGTTGCAGGGGTTTTGCTATTGCTATTGTTTGACATTTGGGTGCTCCCCCCACAGAAGCTTTTAACTCCGGGATGGGTGCGAAGTCAGATCTTGCTTAATGTCAGGCCTGCCTCCTTCAATATCCAAGAAAGGAAAACCTCAATTCCATTTTAATAAAGAGGAAGTACTTTTACTAAATATGAAGTGAAAACAGCAACAGGAAAGCAAGATCTGAGCCAGAAAGGCGGAAACATGTACATATCCATGTGGTCAAAAATTGGGCATTTGGCAACTGGCATCTATTTATGATGGGTGTGATCATTTTTTGCAGTTTTCTAAAAGGCAAAGTCTCTGTGGAAGCCAGATTCACTTAACAAGTGTGTTACTAACTTCACAACTGCAGTGATTCACTTAACAATTGTAGCAAGAGTGATATTAGACAGACAAAACCCACTTAACAACTGTCTTGCTTAGCAGTGGAAATTTGGGCCTTGTTGGTTGAAGACCATCTGTATTACAATGCAGAATAATTTGTGCAAACATAAAAATGTTGGGTCTCATGTATTCCAAATAGAATTTGGAAGATTAAGATTAGGCCAGGGGTTACAATCAGCCCTGTGCTTTATTTTCTAAAAGCAAACTATTAATTGCTCTTTTGGTGCCTTCAAATCAGCCCTGATTCCTGACAAACTTTCTTGTAATTTCCCTGGGAAGATTATAGAGGTGGATTGGCATTACCTTCTCCCAGGATGGTTTTTGACTTCTCAGTATTTGGCTGAGACGGAGTGGCTGACCGATGATCATTCAGATGGACTCCATGCCTAAGAAAGGACTAGAATCAAATTCCTCCTGGTCCAAATCCAGCACATTCAACACAACACCAAATGTGCACTGCACTTGAAAGCACTAAAAGTTTGGGTTCAAAAATTCCCGGAGCATTTCAAGGAGGACAGAGACAGAAAGGGGCCCAAAACTGTAGAAATAGAAACGGACGACAGTGAATAAATCCACCTCGGGGAAAACACAGAAGCACGCTACGAGGCTTTGGGCCAGTCACTCTCTCTAAGCCTACCTTAAAAGGATACTATGAGAAGAATTGGAGGAATGCTATATATGCTGCCTTGTGTTTGTTAGGAAAGGCAAGGATACAATTCATCAAACCCAGAGATTAGCGGAATGGATCTGGATAGTTATCATTTGCCTGCGCAAGCAACAGGAATGTAATCCAAGACAATGAGATGTAACCAAACTGCTTTAAATAACTTTACGCCTACTGCAGAAAAGACTTCACCGTTGTTTCATTTGATGGATTAAGTTTGTTTGGGATGTAAACAAAAAAAAAAACACCCTATTTTTAAAGTGACCTTTAAAGCGTCCAATTCCTTTACGCATTTACACCGTCGGGATGGGGGAGCCATGTTTAAGGGGACAGACTAATCCAAAAAAAAATAAAAATGATTTGGGGGCTAAGAGCATAAGAGTTGTGTTCTTTATTCAATTTCTCCCGTGTCCTTTGGGTGGAACAGTACCAAATCCAATGTTCTCCAAATGCAAAGTATTTTACACGGTTCTGGATCAATTGTGCTGGCTGGGGGGGGAGGATTATAGGAACTGAAGTCCAATTTTATCGGAATGCATCCGATTAGGGCAATATTTCTCAACCTTGGCAACTTGAAGATGTCCGGACTTCAACTCCCAGAATTCCCCAGCCAGCATTCGCTGGCTGGGGAATTCTGGGACTTGAACTCCTGGACATCTTCAAGTGGCCAAGGTTGAGAAAGACTGGGATAAATAATCCCAAAATATGCTATTTATGCCATGCATTCGCTGGCTGGGGAATTCTGGGACTTGAAGTCCTGGACATCTTCAAGTGGCCAAGGTTGAGAAAGACTGGGATAAATAATCCCAAAATATGCTATTTATGCCATGCATTCGCTGGCTGGGGAATTCTGGGACTTGAAGTCCTGGACATCTTCAAGTGGCCAAGGTTGAGAAACACTGGGATAAATAATCCCAAAATATGCTATTTATGCCATGCATTTGCTGGCTGGGGAATTCTGGGACTTGAAGTCCTGGACATCTTCAAGTGGCCAAGGTTGAGAAAGACTGGGATAAATAATTCCAAAATATGCTATTTATGCCATGCATAAGAGCCGAGGTGGCGCAGTGGTTAAATGCAGCACTGCAGGCTACTGCTAGATCAGCAGTTCAGCGGTTCAAATCTCACCGGCTCAGGGTTGGCTCAGCCTTCCATCCTTCCGAGGTGGGTAAAATGAGGACCCGGATTGTTGGGGGCAATATGCTGACTCTCTGTAAACCGCTTAGAGAGGGCTGAAAGCCCTATGAAGCGGTATATAAGTCTAACTGCTATTGCTATTGCTATTCCATCCTTCCGAGGTGGGTGAAATGAGGACCCGGATTGTTGTTGGGGGCGATATGCTGACTCTGTAAAACGCTTAGAGAGGGCTGAAAGCCCTATGAAGCGGTATATAAGTCTACTGCTATTGCTATTGCTTTTGGCTGGCTGGGGAATTCTGGGACTTGAAGTCCTGGACTTCTTCAAGTTGCCAAGGTTGAGAAACACTGGATTAAGGTAATAAAATGGGAACTTGGTTCCGTTAAGACTATTCCCCGGACCTTAAGACCAACAGTTCTCTTGAATGATCCGCAAGGCGTGGTGAAGGGAGTCTTCGCAAGGGAGCCGCTAACACTTAGGATCTCAAGCCTCCCGCCACGCAACCAGCTGCCCCGGAGCGCCAATCTAGCCGGAGGGCTATTGTCCACCGCGTCACGTTGGGATGATCGGATGCCCTCGCTGAAAAGTTGAAGCAAGGACATTGGAAGCGCCTGATTTCTACCCTGGGAGAGAAGCCTTATTCCCGGACAGCAAACTCTGGCTAACTCTTAGCAATTCCCTTTGCTAAGAGCGCGCGTTCCCACGCAGCCCGTTCTCCGTGCCTTGCGGGGAGAAAGCTTAGGATGGCGCCCCTCTGCTAGCTAGGAGCTTTCCAGGAGGGACCACTTGTGTGCAACGTCGGAACCACCTACCTGGAGAAACGGCGCCCCAGTCCCCGAAGTCCTGTTAGCATAGGAGGAAAAAGCGGGGGGGATCCAAGACCTTCCCACCTCCCTCCAGATGTTCCTGCGCCTCTATCCGCTCTCCGCCCTGGAATCGGCCTTCCTCTCCATTCCGGGCAGGCTCTAAGCTGGGCAAAGGACGGGCAAACCCGCCTCAACCTGGAGGACGCCGGTCGTTGTAGTCCTCGCGGCTCGCGGGTTGCCTCCCCTTGGTCCCGCCTTCCCAGCGCTTAAGTAGGGGAAGGCGGGCCGTGCAGCTGCTGAAGGTTTGGGGCGGCGGCTGAACGGGGAGACCAGCCCGGGAAGGTTGAGCGAGGGTGCCCTGTGCCCATGGGCGCTCTTGTCTCCGTTTGCTGAAGGAGGAAGTCGCAGAGGAAAGCCGTGGCTTCGCAACTTGGAAGAAAATAGATTAGCTGTTGATTTTTCCCGACCCTCGGATTCCAAATCTACAGTCGGCGGCGTAGAGATATAATAAATTCAATTCAAGTTCAACTTATACATGTAGCTTTTTTCTTCAGCCACAACGGAGAAATGGTTGTCATGCCACTTTTGGTTTTTCCTGGTGATCCAAACCAAATATTAACCAAGTTAATTAACCAATTCCGCTTAGCTTTTGGAAACCGGCACGGTTTAAGTAGATTCTGCTGTTTTATCCTCATTGCAGCCCACTTCCTACTAAGCTGCTTGCACAATCGTTCCGTTTTCTCTAGATTTGCCTTTTGTTCACTTTATATTTATGAAAATAACAAAGCGTAGCTTCCAAATTTCTCTTCCAGCATTTTGTTTCACCTTCCAATGTTCTTTGACATTTTGGTTCTTGTAGATTTTCCTAATTTTTCATAGAACTCTATTATCTTTATTTGCAACATACGCTACAAAGTTTGTACAGTAAAGAAAACCCTATGGTAAGTAAGTAAAATCTTTATTACGGTCAAAGACCAGCAAAGACACATTAGTTTTTACACTATATTAAAAAATACTAACATTAAAATATAATTAAAAAGTATTGACATTAAAAGTGGATAATAACATAATGGTCCAAAGATTGTTAGAGGTATGTCCACATAATTGATACAAGATGATACTATACTTCTGTAGGCCCTTCCTTTTTAATCTGTTCTGCAAAAGTGGCCCGGCCAATCTGAACTCAATTTGTCTGAGAAAATGCTGGATTGAGTTTCATTTTGATTGCTGTGGGAAGTTATCATCCAGCCCTCTCCCAGAAAAATGAAATATCCTAGGAAATATTGAAAAGGCAGAATATTTCTCTGGATGTGAAAAGAAGCATGTTTTAAAAGACAGAATAGTTGCCTGTAGCTTCTTGCCCACCCCCACTTTGTCAATAGGCCCATTAAGACTAGCCAGGTTAGTCCACTTTACATAATAAAGACTTCTCCACTGCAGCTGTAGGGGGAAGGGATATTACTCAACTCTCCACATGGCATCTGAGAACTCATCTATGGATTCAAAGCAGCCTAGAGAGTAGCCCCCTGCATGGCCCCATGGGAGTCTGACAACCAATCAGCATACATTTCTTACACAGGAACAGGAAACCGAGAGGTGGGACTCAACAGGGTATAAAAAGCCTACTAAGCCCCTCCCTCGGCCCTTCTCTTCTTCTCCACCAACATTGAAGCATGTGATCACCTATTTCTGTTCAGGGCTCAAGCCACGTGGTCCTGTCCACCATTAAAACCATCTTTCCAAGCAGCCTCCATGTCTCCAGTGTCTTCTTCCCCACTTGGAGACGAACCCAGAAGGACATTTCTTCCAACATCCCTTAAAGGAGAAGAGGAGAAACATGTCCTTCAACCTCAAGCAGAAGCTTGAAGCGTCTGGGCTTTTGGAATGGAGGTTTTTGTATCCGTTCAGAAAGAGTGAGCCAATTTATTCATAAGCAATGGACTCCAAATCAGCAACACGTTTAGGCAAGCTGACAAGATTAGCTCAGACAAATACCTAGGATTTGCATTTCCCCTTTTGCCCGAAGAGCCAGCCATGACCCCTGTATGACCCCTGTAGGAATCTGGCGGTAGTCATTAAAATATTAAGGGACACATTCATAAGCAAGAACCGCATTCACAAAGCCCCAAATAATGTATAAAAGCCCACCTATCCCAAGCCCATTTTGTCAGCCATCCCAGAAACATGCTGCTGCTATGGAAGTTTCTGGAAAACCAAATAAACAAAGACCTTTCCTCGCCTCCATTTTATTTCCAGCATCTTTCTCCCAGCTTCCAACTGGACCATGTTTTTCTTCCAACACAATCAAAAGATAAATCCAGAGGCAGGGCCGGATTTCCCTATAGGCTAACTAGGCTTCAGCCTAGGGCCTCAAGATCAAGAGGGGCCAACATTCAAATTGTTAGCAAAATTAAAATTACACTATTCTAAAAACAGTGAACACTAAAACACTGAACCGAAAATAAGGAGAAATTCTACGCATATGACTAAGAAACAAACATAAAAATGTATTGGTTAAGATCGTTCCAGCGCCGCGGCAGTTGGGGAGCCCACCCACGTTCCCGGCACCGGCGGTCGGGCGAGAGGCGCGGCCGCTCCCAGTGGCCGCCCCGTCGACGCGGAGCCCACCAGCGGCCAGGCAGGTGAGGGCGAGGGGGCCGAGCCGGGCAGCTGAGCACAGCAGGGGAGGCGGCTGGCCTCGCTGCCTTTGCCGCAGAGCAGAGCCGCCCTCCGTCGGGAGGCCAGCTATATATATTGATATATATTGATATATATCACAGTAATGATGTATTTTATTGTCTCTCATGTAATTTACAAACTTAAAAACGGGAGGAGAAAGGGCCTCATAAGTGGAATAGCCTAGGGCCTCTTTTCATCTAAATCCGGCCCTGGCCAGAGGTATTAATTTCCCAAGTTGTTATTTATTCTTAATGTTTGTCAGTGGATAAGCTAAGCATTTCTATCATTCTATCCAGCAGTGCTAGTCTCCCAAATTTCCAATCAGGCGTAAAGGTATGGTAAAAGTATCCTCAGACAATACAGAAAAATAAAGAACATGCTTCAGTAAATGATCATTTGTATATGGTTCCATGTATATGCTAAAGAAAATCAGTCAGCAAGAGAAGAAAATACTATCCTATTTAACGCAGAAGAATCTTGTCTAGAACAGGGGTGTCAAACTTGCATCCTCATGGCATCATCACGTGACTTATCGGGACTCCCCCCCCCCTCCTTCCCTGTCATAGCGGAGCCAGCACATGACGCATTTGCCCCGCAGGCTGCGAGTTTGACACCTCTTGTCAGCTTCTGCTTCGCTGCTGTTTTTCGGCTGCCCTTGAAACGGGGAGGGCGGGCATGGTATTTGGGAGGGGAATCATTATGTGCTGGAGGATTGTTATTAGAATCTGTCCTGACCATCTATCTGTGCATGCGGAGGAAGGGAGTTTCCCTCCAAGGCCAACCGTCCAGCATTATAGAGCCGAGGTGGCGCAGTGGGTAGAGTACACTACTGCAGGCCATTTCAGCTGACTGCTAGTTCAGCGGTTCAAATCTCACCGGCTCAGGGTTGACTCAGTCTTTCATCCTTCCGAGGTGGGTAAAATGAGGACCCGGATTGTTGTTGGGGGCGATATGCTGACTCTGTAAACCGTATATAAGTCTAACTGCTATTGCTATTGCTATTATTCCACCCTGATGATGCTTTTTGAAGACATCTCCCACCTGACGGTTGGGTGAATTATGATTGGACTATGAAATGGGGTGCCAAGGGGAGGGGATTGAACTATACATGATATCCATTGCTTTCACGCCAATTTACTCAGACTCAGCTTTGCTTTGCTACTCATCATTTGTTATTAGTAAAAGTACACTTAATTCTAAGAATGGAGTTGAGTGGTTTCTTTCCTTTTTTATTTTAATTTTTTATTTTATCAATTTCATATATACATTCACAATTATATGATCTCATAACTGTTATTAATAATATGTATTTATAACAATTTTTTCCCTACAGTTGACAATATACTTGAAAGTTGCTTTCTTACCATCCCATAGATCCATCTTATCTTACAACGGTACTACTTCTTCTTCCCTCCCTCCCTCTTTCCTTCCTTCGTTTCTTCTCTCCTACTCTCCTTCCTTCCCTCCTTCCTTCCCTCCCTCCCTCCTTCCCCCTTCCCTTCTTTCCTGATTATTAAATGAAGCAGCACCTGACACCTTTGCTCTAGAAATTGGGCAAGGTGTCAGTGAAGGGAAATGAAACAACAGCTGTCATATTTACTGTTCCTAAAGTGCTTTCAAATCAAAGTACAGTACAAATGCACAACGTTCAATCAAGAACCAGCTTTTCTCCATCTGTAATAGCAGATAATAATCACACGGGTACTGAAATGCTTTAATCCTTCAACAATAGTGTTAAAGCCCTATATCCGAGGAGCACTTAGCAGCTAAGAGTCTCTGTGAAGAGATTGCATCCTGCTATTCACTCTATGTGATTTAATTGCTACTGTATTGGGTTTTTTTTTTAAAAAAGAAACTTCTTAGTTATCTTGAATTGTCACAAATGCATTTAGATAAAAGCTATTCTTTTTTTTTTGTGTTCCAACTATTAGCCTCAGTTTCCCACCAAAGTTTGGAATAGTTTTTCCTGCATCTTAAAACTATCTTTTGATAGTTGGTTGCTTCCAGTCCTTGGGCTAAAAGAAGAACAGGTTTCAAAGAAGAGTAAGTGAGAGAGAGAAAGAAAGAAAAAAGTTCAAGTAATTTATGATTAAATTAAATTAAATGATTAAGTAATTCATAAGAAGTCTCTGACCAACTATTGTTTGCTCTAACCCAGTGTTTCTC